>NC_043747.1:18757274-19057274 GCF_902148845.1 Salarias fasciatus
CTCCCGCACTCTAAATTCCTTTCTCCCACTCTAGCTTTTCCAATACACACCCATTGTAAACTCCAAAAACGGCTGAAATGCTCTCCATACTTGAAGGCTCACAGTTTGAATTTGGTAAAAGATGTGGACATGATATAACATACCTAAATAGAGGACAAAAATGCCTACATTTTGCAAGTAAAATGAAGTGTCCACGTCAAAGTATGACAAAGTTGTAAGGGGTCAAAGTTGAAGGAGTTCAAAGGTCCGTTGAAGGGTTTTCCCATTGACTTCAATGTTAAAAATAATTTTAAAAAGTTGAAATATTTCAAAAAGTTGAAGAAAGTTGAAAAAGTTGAAAAAGGTTGAAGAAAGAGTTTAAAAAGTTGAATATTTTAAAAGTTGAATGGTTAAAATCGGTTGAGATTTGAAGAAGTTATAAGGTTCCAAAGTTTGAAAAAATCTCCATCCGTTAACATGGGGCAAAAAGTTGCACAAAAGTTGAAATATTTCAAAAAGTTGAAAAGATATTAAAAGGTTAGAACATTGCCAGGCTGTCCTTAAAAAGCTGCACAATTTGATATATGAATGGTTCAAATCGGACAAGATTTGAAGGAGTAGAAGCGTGTCAAAAAACGGCGGAAGAAGTCAGAATAATAATAATAATAAAGAAACAGGAAAATAAACGTGTGAATGCCTCAGGCATTCACACAAAAATTTGCAGTTCCTGAAGAAACTGCAAGTGTGAATGCTGAGCTGAAAATGTTAAACTGTAATGCAGAAAAACTGAATAAGAAAAGGTGAAAAACCCTGAAATAAAGTTGAAAAAGGTTGAAAACTTTGAAAACACGGCAAAAAGTCGAAAAAGGTTGGAAAAGGTTGAAAAACACTGCAAAAAGTTGAAAAAGGTTGAAAACACTGCAAAATGTTGAAAAATGTTGAAAAAGGTTGAAAACACTACAAAAAGTTGAAAAGGGTTGAAAAAAGTTGAAAAAGGTTGAAAAAGTTTGAAAACACTGCAAAAAGTTGAAAAAGTTTGAAAAAGGTTGAAAAAGTTTGAAAACACTGCAAAAAGTTGAAAAAGGTTGAATGAGGTTGAAAAAGGTTGAAAACACTGCAAAAAGTTGAAAAAGTTTCAAAAAAGTTGAAAAAGTTTGAAAAAGTTTGAAAAAGTTTGAAAACACTGCAAAAAGTTGAAAAAGGTTGAAAAAGTTTGAAAACACTGCAAAAAGTTGAAAAAGGTTGAAAAATTTTGAAAAAGGTTGAAAACACTGCAAAAAGTTGAAAAATGTTGAAAAAGGTTGAAAGCGCTGCAAAAAGTTGAAAAGGGTTGAAAAAGTTGAAAAAGGTTGTAAACACTGCAAAAAGTTGAAAAAGGTTGAATGAGGTTGAAAAATGTTGAAAACACTGCAAAAAGCTGAAAAAGTTTAACAAAAGTTGAAAAAGTTTGAAAAAGTTTGAAAACACTGCAAAAAGTTGAAAAAGGTTGAAAAAGTTTGAAAACACTGTAAAAAGCTGAAAAAGGTTGAAAAAGTTTGAAAACACTGCAAAAAGTTGAAAAAGGTTAAAAAGGTTTGAAGAAACTGCAAAAAGTTGAAAAAAGTTTAAAATGATTGAAAAGACTGCAAAAAGTTGAAAAAGGTTGAAAAAGTTTGAAAACACTGCAAAAAGTTGAAAAAAGTTGGAAAAAGTTGAAAACGCTGCAAAAAGTCAAAAAAGATTGAAAAAGGTTAAAAACACTGCCAAAAGTTGAAAAAAGTTGAAAAGGGTTGAAAAAGTTATAAAAGACTGCTAAAGTTGAAAAAAGTTCAGAAATGTTGAAAACGCTGCAAATAGGTGAAAAAGGTTGAAAAATGTTGAAAAAGTTTGAAAACACTACAAAAAGTCAAAAAAAGCTGAAAACACTGCCAAGAGTTGAAAAAAAATTAAACACAGTTGAAGAAACTGAAACATTTTCAAAAACTTAAAAGTTGACAAAGGAGAAGAGAACAGTAAACAGCAGTGGAGCCAGTGTCAGAGTAACAGAGGATCAATAGAGCTCCAGTCTTAATGGAAAAATCCAGACTAATCAAGCAGCAGCAGCACAACAGGTGTGTCTGCTGCAATGGAGACCAGCTGCACAGCAGCCATGACAGTGAATCAGCACTTTTTAATGGAGTGCGCATGGTTGAAGAAATGGCATTTCTCGGGGACCGAAAGGAGAAATTGAAAAAGATTTTCACACAGTCAGATTCAGAAGCCTTTCATGAATTTAATGGTGCAGGAATCATGTCTGTAGGATCTTCCATTCAGCCACGGCGATTGTGCGAACACGAGTGAAGTTTTGGATTCAGGCGTCTCGAAATGCATTGGAGCGGATGGGAGAAAATTCTGCACTCTCCTCAAACAAATGCCTCTGGAGAGAGAACCGTTTGAGATAGAGACAAAGTGACTCAATTGTACGGGTCACAAGAAAAATTCCTACGTTTTAAGGGGTAATTGTGCAGATTGAGCCAGAAATGTGGCCGTACGGACGAGAAAATAAATTTTTTTTTGGTTAAAATTCAGAGCCTCCCCCACTCTAAATTCAAATCTCCCACTCTAGCTTTTCCAATACACACCCATTGTAAACTCCAAAAACGGCTGAAATTCTCTCTGTACTTTAAGGCCCACAGTTTGAATTTGGTAAAAGATCTTGAGATGATACTACATACCTGAATAAAGGACAAAAATGCCTACGTTTTAAAAGTAAAATGACTTGTCTACGTGAAAGTATGACAAAGTAGTAAGGGTTCAAAGTTGAAGGAGTTGAAAGGTCAGTTGAAGGGTTTTCCCATCCACTTCAATGTTAAAAATAATTTTAAAAAGTTGAAATATTTCAAAAAGTTGAACAAAGTTGAAAAAGTTTAAAAAGGTTTAAGAAAGGGTTTAAAAAGTTGAATATTTTAAAAGTTGAATGGTTAAAATCGGTTAAGATTTGAAGAAGTTATAAGGTTCCAAAGTTTGAAAAAATCTCCATCCGTTAACATGGGGCAAAAAGTTGCACAAAAGTTGAAATATTTTAAAAAGTTTAAAAGGTTTTAAAAAGCTAGAACATAGCCGGAATGTCCTTAAAAAGCTGCACAATTTGATATATGAATGGTCCAAATCGGACAAAATTTGTAGGAGGAGAAGCGTGCCAAAAAACGGCGGAAGAAGTCAGAATAATACAGAAGAAGAATAATAAAGAAAAGGAATGTAATAGTGTGAATGCCTTCAGCATTCACACAATAACTAGGAAAATTTGCAGTTCCTGAAGAAACTGCAAGTGTGAATGCTGAGCTGAAAATGCTGAACTGTAATGCAGAAGAAGTTCAAGAAGAAAGGTTGAAAAGGAAGTTGAAAAATTTTGACAAAGCTTGAAAACACTGCAAAGAGTTGAAAAAGGTTGATAAAGGTTGAAAACTGTTGAAAACACTGCAAAAAGTTAAAAAAAAAACCTTGAAAAAGGTGAAAACGCTGCAAAAAGTTGAAAAAGGTTGAAAAGACTGCAAAAAGTTGAAAAAGGTTGAAAAAGTTTTAAAATACTGCAAAAAGTTGAAAAAGTTTTAAAAAAGGTTGAAAACACTCTAAAAAGTTCAAAAAGGTTGAAAACACTTCAAAAAGTTGAAAAAGTTGGAAAAAGTTGGAAAACTGTGAAAAGTTGAGAAATGTTGAAAACGCTGCAAAAAGTTGAAAATCGTTGAAAAAGTTCAAAAACGCTGCAAAAACTTGAAAAAAGTTGAAAAAGTTTGAAAACGCTGCAAAAAATTGAAAATCGTTGAAAAAGTTCAAAAACGCTGCAAAAACTTGAAAAAAGTTGAAAAAGTTTGAAAACGCTGCAAAAAGTTGAAAATCGTTGAAAAAGTTGAAAAACGCTGCAAAAAGTTGAAAAAGGTTGAAAAAGTTTGAAAACGTTGCAAAAAGTTGGAAAAACTTTAAGAAAGTTGAAGAAACAGCAGAGTCAGTATCAGAGTAACAGAGGATCAATAGAGCTCCAGTCTGAATGGAAAAGTCCAGACTCATCAAGCAGCAGCCAGCAGAACAGGTGTGTCTGTTGCTATGGAGACCAGCTGCACCGCAGCCATGACAGTGAACCAGCAGTTCTTATGGAGTGCGCATGGTTGAGAAAATGTCATTCCTCGAGGACCCAGAGGTGACATTGAAAAAGATTTGTTCACAATCAGATTCAGAAGTCTTTCATGAATGTAATGGTGCAGGAATAATGTCTGTAGGATCATCCATTCAGCCACCGTGATGGTACGAACATGAGAGAAGTTTTTGATTTGAGTGAGAAAATCTCTCTCCAAAATGCATTGGAGCGGATGGGAGAAAATCCTGCGCTCTCCTCACAGAAATGCAGCTGGAGAGAGAACCGTTTGAGATAGAGACAAAATGACTCAATTGTACGGGTCACAAGAAAAGTGGCTACGTTTAGAGAGGTAATTGTGTAGATTGAGCCAGAAATGTGGCCAGGGGGACGAGAAAAGAATTATTTTTTTGGTTTAAATCCAGACCCTCCCGCACTCTAAATTCCTTTCTCCCACTCTAGCTTTTCCAATACACACCCATTGTAAACTCCAAAAACGGCTGAAATGCTCTCCGTACTTGAAGGCTCACAGTTTGAATTTGGTAAAAGATCTGGACATGATATAACACACCTGAATAGAGGACAAAAATGCCTACATTTTGCAAGTAAAATGACGTGTCTACGTCAAAGTATGACAAAGTTGTAAGGGGTCAAAGTTGAAGGAGTTGAAAGGTCAGTTGAAGGGTTTTCCCATCCACTTCAATGTTAAAAATAATTTTAAAAAGTTGAAATATTTCAAAAAGTTGAAGAAAGTTTAAAAAGTTGAAAAAGGTTGAAGAAAGAGTTTAAAAAGTTGAATATTTTAAAAGTTGAATGGTTAAAATCGGTTAAGATTTGGAGAAGTTATAAGGTTCCAAAGTTTGAAATAATCTCCATCCGTTAACATGGGGCATAAAGTTGCACAAAAGTTTAAATATTTCAAAAAGTTTAAAAGATATTAAAAAGTTAGAGCATTGCCAGAAAGTCCTTAAAAAGCTGCACAATTTGATATCTGAATGGTTCAAATCGGACAAGATTTGAAGGAGTAGAAGCGTGTCAAAAAACGGCGGAAGAAGTCAGAATAATAATAATAATAATAATAATAATAAAGAAACAGGAAAATAAACGTGTGAATGCCTCAGGCATTCACACAATAATAACTAGAAAAACTAGAAAAATTTGCAGTTCCTGAAGAAACTGCAAGTGTGAATGCTGAGCTGAAAATGCTAAACTGTAATGCAGAAGAAGTTCAAGAAGAAAGGTTGAAAAGGAAGTTGAAAAATTTTGACAAAGCTTGAAAACACTGCAAAGACTTGAAAAAGGTTGATAAAGGTTGAAAACCTTTGAAAACACTGCAAAAAGTTGAAAAACCTTGAAAAAGGTGAAAACGCTGCAAAAAGTTGAAAAAGGTTGAAAAGACTGCAAAAAGTTGAAACAGGTTTAAAAAGTTTTAAAATACTGCAAAAAGTTGAAAAAGTTTTAAAAAAGGTTGAAAACACTTCAAAAAGTTGAAAAAGTTTGAAAAAGTTGGAAAACACTGTAAAAAGTTGAGAAAAGTTGAGAAAGGTTGAAAACGCTGCAAAAAGTTGAAAATCGTTGAAAAAGTTCAAAAACGCTGCAAAAACTTGAAAAAAGTTGAAAAAGTTTGAAAACGCTGCAAAAAGTTGAAAATCGTTGAAAAAGCTGAAAAACGCTTCAAAAACTTGAAAAAAGTTGAAAAAGTTTGAAAACGCTGCAAAAAGTTGAAAATCGTTGAAAAAGTTGAAAAATGCTGCAAAAAGTTGAAAAAGGTTGAAAAAGTTTGAAAACGTTGCAAAAAGTTGGAAAAACTTTAAGAAAGTTGAAGAAACAGCAGAGTCAGTGTCAGAGTAACAGAGGATCAATAGAGCTCCAGTCTGAATGGAAAAGTCCAGACTCATCAAGCAGCAGCAGCACAACAGGTGTGTCTGTTGCTATGGAGACCAGCTGCACAGCAGCCATGACAGTGAACCAGCAGTTCTTATGGAGTGCGCATGGTTGAGAAAATGTCATTCCTCGAGGACCCAGAGGTGACATTGAAAAAGATTTGTTCACAATCAGATTCAGAAGTCTTTCATGAATGTAATGGTGCAGGAATCATGTCTGTAGGATCATCCATTCAGCCACCGCGATGGTACGAACATGAGTGAAGTTTTGGATTTGAGTGAGAAAATCTCTCTCCAAAATGCATTGGAGCGGATGGGAGAAAATCCTGCGCTCTCCTCACAGAAATGCAGCTGAAGAGAGAACCGTTTGAGATAGAGACAAAATGATTCAATTGTACGGGTCACAACAAAAATGGCTACGTTTAGAGAGGTAATTGTGTAGATTGAGCCAGAAATGTGGCCAGGGGGACGAGAAAAGAATTATTTTTTTGGTTTAAATTCAGAGCCTCCCGCACTCTAAATTCCTTTCTCCCACTCTAGCTTTTCCAATACACACCCATTGTAAACTCCAAAAACGGCTGAAATGCTCTCCGTACTTGAAGGCTCACAGTTTAAATTTGGTAAAAGATCTGGACATCATATAACATACCTGAATAGAGGACAAAAATGCCTACATTTTGCAAGTAAAATGACGTGTCTACGTCAAAGTATGACAAAGTTGTAAGGGGTCAAAGTTGAAGGAGTTGAAAGGTCAGTTGGAGGGTTTTCCCATTGACTTCAATGTTAAAAATAATTTTAAAAAGTTTAAATATTTGAAAAAGTTGAACAAAGTTGAAAAAGTTTAAAAAGGTTGAAGAAAGGGTTTAAAAAGTTGAATATTTTAAAAGTTGAATAGTTAAAATCGGTTAAGATTTGAAGAAGTTATAAGGTTCCAAAGTTTGAAAAAATCTCCATCCGTTAACATGGGGCAGAAAGTTGCACAAAAGTTGAAATATTTCAAAAAGTTTAAAAGATATTAAAAAGTTAGAACATTACCAGAATGTCCTTAAAAAGCTGCACAATTTGATATCTGAATGGTTCAAATCGGACAAGATTTGAAGGAGTAGAAGCGTGTCAAAAAACGGCGGAAGAAGTCAGAATAATAATAATAATAATAATAATAATAATAAAGAAACAGGAAAATAAACGTGTGAATGCCTCAGGCATTCACACAATTTGCAGTTCCTGAAGAAACTGCAAGTGTGAATGCTGAGCTGAAAATGCTAAACTGTAATGCAGAAGAAGTTCAAGAAGAAAGGTTGAAAACACTGCAAAGAGTTGAAAAAGGTTGAAAACCTTTGAAAACACTGCAAAAAGTTGAAAAAGTTTTAAAAAAGGTTGAAAACACTGGAAAAAGTTGAAAAAAGTTGAGAAAGGTTGAAAACGCTGCAACAAGTTGAAAACAGTTAAGAAAGGTTGAAAAAGTTTTAAAACACTGCAAAAAGTTGAAAAACATTGAAAAAGGTTGAAAACACTGTAAAAATGATGAAAAGTTTGAAAACACTGCAAAAAGTTGAAAACAGTTGAATAAGGTTGAAAATGTTGAAAACGCTGCAAAAAGTTGAAAAAACCTGAAAAAGTTTGAAAACACTGTAAAAATGATGAAAAGTTTGAAAACACTGCAAAAAGTTGAAAACAGTTGAATAAGGTTGAAAATGTTGAAAACGCTGCAAAAAGTTGAAAAAACCTGAAAAAGGTTGAAAAAGGTTGAAAAACGCTGCAAAAACTTGAAAAAAGTTGAAAAAGTTTGAAAACGCTGCAAAATGTTGAAAAAGGTTGAAAACACTGCAAATAGTTGAAAAAGGTTGAAAACACTGCAAAAAGTTGAAAACAGTTGAAAAAGGTTGAAAATGCTGCAAAAAGTTGAAAAACATTGAAAAAGAAAGAAAACACTGCAAAAAGTTGAAAAAGGTTGAAAAAGTTTGAAAACACTGTAAAAAGTTGAAAATCATTGAAAAAGTTGAAAAACGCTGCATAAAGTTGAAAAAGGTTGAAAAAGTTTGAAAACACTGCAAAAAGTTGAAAATCGTTGAAAAAGTTCAAAAACGTTGCAAAAAGTTGAAAAAGGTTGAAAATGATTGAAAAAGTTGAAAAACGCTGTATAAAGTTGAAAAAGTTGAAAAAGATTGAAAAAGTTCAAAAATGTTGCAAAAAGTTGAAAAAACTTTAAGAAAGTTGAAGAAGCAGCAGAGTCAGTGTCAGAGTAACAGAGGATCAATAGAGCTCCAGTCTTAATGGGAAAATCCAGACTCATCAAGCAGCAGCAGCACAACAGGTGTGTCTGTTGCTCTGGAGACCAGCTGCACAGCAGCCATGACAGTGAACCAGCAGTTCTTATGGAGTGCGCATGGTTGAGAAAATGTCATTCCTCGAGAACCCAGAGGTGACATTGAAAAAGATTTTTTCACAATCAGATTCAGAAGCCTTTCATGAATTTAATGGTGCAGGAATCATGTCTGTAGAATCATCCATTCAGCCACCGTGATGGTGCGAACATGAGAGAAGTTTTGGATTTGAGTGAGAAAATCTCTCTCCAAAATGCATTGGAGCGGATGGGAGAAAATCCTGCGCTCTCCTCACAGAAATGCAGCTGGAGAGAGAACCGTTTGAGATAGAGACCAAGTGACTCAATTGTACGGGTCACAAGAAAAGTGGCTACGTTTAGAGAGGTAATTGTGTAGATTGAGCCAGAAATGTGGCCAGGGGGACGAGAAAAGAATTATTTTTTTGGTTTAAATCCAGACCCTCCCGCACTCTAAATTCCTTTCTCCCACTCTGGCTTTTCCAATACACACCCATTGTAAACTCCAAAAACGGCTGAAATGCTCTCCGTACTTGAAGGCTCACAGTTTGAATTTGGTAAAAGATCTGGACATGATATGACATACCTGAATAGAGGACAAAAATGCCTACATTTTGCAAGTAAAATGACGTGTCTACGTCAAAGTATGACAAAGTTGTAAGGGGTCAAAGTTGAAGGAGTTGAAAGGTCAGTTGAAGGGTTTTCCCATTGACTTCAATGTTAAAAATAATTTTAAAAAGTTGAAATATTTCAAAAAGTTGAACAAAGTTGAAAAAGTTGAAAAAGGTTGAAGAAAGGGTTTAAAAAGTTGAATATTTTGAAATTTGAATGGTTAAAATCGGTTAAGATTTGAAGAAGTTATAAGGTTCCAAAGTTTGAAAAAATCTCCATCCGTTAACATGGGGCAGAAAGTTGCACAAAAGTTGAAATATTTCAAAAAGTTGAAAAGATATTAAAAAGTTAGAACATTGCCAGAATGTCCTTAAAAAGCTGCACAATTTGATATATGAATGGTTCAAATCGGACAAGATTTGAAGGAGTAGAAGCGTGTCAAAAAACGGCGGAAGAAGTCAGAATAATAATAACTAGAAAAATTTGCAGTTCCTGAAGAAACTGCAAGTGTGAATGCTGAGCTGAAAATGCTAAACTGTAATGCAGAAGAAGTTCAAGAAGAAAGGTTGAAAAGGAAGTTGAAAAATTTTGACAAAGCTTGAAAACGCTGCAAAAAGTTGAAAAACCTTGAAAAAGGTGAAAAGGCTGCAAAAAGTTGAAATATGTTGAAAAAGGTTGACAACGTTTGAAAACGCTGCAAAAGTTAAAAAAGGTTGAAAACACTGCAAAAAAGTTGTAAGAGGTTGAAAAGGGTTGAAAAGACTGCAGCAAGTTGAAAAAAAGTTGAAAAAGGTTGAAAAAGTTTGAAAAGACTACAAGAACTTGAAAAAAGTTGAAAAAGTTTGAAAACGCTGCAAAAACTTGAAAAACGTTGGAAAAGGTTCAAACCGTTGAAAACGCTGCAAAAATGTTGAAAAAGGTTGAAAACACTGTAAAAAGTTTTAAAAAGTTGAAAAAGTTTGAGAACGCTGCAAAAGTTGAAAAAAGTTGAAAAAGTTTGAAAAATGCTGCAAAAACTTGAAAAAGGTTGAAAACGCTGCACAAAGTTGAAAAAGGTTGAAAAAGTTTAAAAACACTGTAAAAAGTTGACAAAAGTTGAAAACGCTGCAAAAAGTTGAAAAAGGTTGAAAAAGTTTAAAGGGACTTAAGGCAAGATTTGTGAAAAACTACACATGCATTTCCACTTTATTCAATGCTAATGGGTCGTGAAGCATTAAAAACCTAAAATAACAGGCCAATCCACGTATCTGTCTGTTGCCTTATACAGGCTGTGTGCCAAATAATTTGTTGCTGTTCGGGGTCCGAATTTCCCACGCAATCGTGGGGATGTGACGTAAATTGACGCTGTATGCGCGCTGCCGACAGCTCTGGAACAGGAAGAACATGGCCGCCATGGACACGGACTCAAACACTGCTGGGATCAGGGGCGGGCAGTGTTGCCAACTTGGTGACTTTCTCGCTAAATCTGGCGACTTTCCAAAGCCTCTTTTCGACTTTTTTTGTCAAAAGTAACTAGCGACAAATTTAGCGGCTTTTTCTGGTGCTCTGGAGACGTGACAGGACGTCTCCGCTGTTCTCAGCAAGCAGCAGGTGCTGCGTGAGCCTCTCCCCCATCCCAAAGCACTCACAGGCGGCCAGTCTCAGCAGCGCTCCCTGCTGAGTTGGGGCCGATTGGGTAAACGGCGCGGAGCTGCTCCACGGCGGCGACGGGAGAGCTCCAGCAGCCGCAGCCTGCTTCACGCGCCTCCGTGGTTATGCGGCGGGTCCCCGCGCGCTCTGCGGCCGGCACAGAGTGCGTCTCCGCCCGGGAGCGGAGATCCGGAGCTGCCGCGCCGCGGCTTGCTCCACGGAGGCGCGTGAAGCAGGCGGCGGCTTCCACGGGCCGAGTGGAGCTGCCCCACGGAGGCTGACGGGAGAGCTCCGGATCTCTGCTCCCGGGCGGAGACGCGTTCCGTGCCGGCCGCGGAGCGCGCAGGGACCCGCCGCATAAACACGGAGGCGGAGAGGAGCTCCGCGACGGATTTAAAAATGAATCGTTAGATTAATCAATGCATCGAAGAACTATTTCCTAGATTAATCGATTACAAAAGTAATCGTTTAACGCAGCCCTATTATCAGCGTTATCTCGTGAGTCAAAAAAATAAATAAAAAAAAATAAAAATATGACCGAAGCAGGGCAGGCACCCGAATAAATATTGGATATGCGTTTGATTCATGGAGGGAACTTCAGCTGCATTTGGGAGTGAAAATGGATGCTTACAAAAATCACATAATATGCGCTGTGGTCCTGCAGTAATCCGCGACGTAGTAAACAGCAGGAGCATCCCTGGTGCAGCGCTGTGAAGCCGGACATTCTGTAAAATGTTTGTGCGCGCTCCCGTGCCGCCTTGGCTGGTGGCTGCAGTTCCCCGCAACACCTATCGCGGCAGCACTGAGGTAAATTTTGAAAAGTTGCCTTAAGTCCCTTTAAAAACACTGTAAAAAGTTGACAAAACTTGAAAACACCGCAAAAAGTTGAAAAAGGTTGGAAAAGTTTGAAAAGGCTCCAAAAACTTGAAAAAGGTTGAAAACGTTTGAAAACACTGCAAAAAGTTTAAAAAGGTTGAAAAAGTGTGAAAACGCTGCAAAAAGTTTAAAAAGGTTGAAAAAGTGTGAAAACGCTGCAAAAAGTTGAAAAAGGTTGAAAAAGTTTGAAAACACTGTAAACAGTTGAAAAAAGTTGAAAAAGGTTGAAAAAGGTTGAAAACAGTGTAAAAAGTTGAAAAAAGTTTGAAAGAAGCTGCAAAAACTTGAAAAAGGTTGAAAACGTTTAAAAACACTGTAAAAAGTTGAAAAAGTCAAAAACGCTGCAAAAAGGTGAAAAACATTTATAAAGGTTGAAAAAGTTTTAAAACGCTGCAAAAAGTTGAAAAATGTTGAAAAAGTTTGAAAACGCTGCAAAAAATTGAAAAACATTGAAAAAGGTTGAAAACACTGCAAAAAGTTGAAAAGATTTCAAAAAGGTTGAAAAAGTTTGAAAACACTGCAAAAAGTTGAAAAACGCAGCAAAAACTTGAAAAAAGTTGAAAAAGGTTGAAAAAGTTTGAAAACGTTGCAAAAAGTTTAAAAAACTTTAAGAATGTTGAAGAAGCAGTAGAGTCAGTGTCAGAGTAACAGAGGATCAATAGAGCTCCCGTCTTAATGGAAAAATCCAGACTAATCAAGCAGCAGTCAGCACAACAGGTGTGTCTGTTGCTATGGTGACCAGCTGCACAGCAGCCATGACAGTGAACCAGCAGTTCTTATGGAGTGCGCATGGTTGAGAAAATGTCATTCCTCGAGAACCCAGAGGTGACATTGAAAAAGATTTTTTCACAATCAGATTCAGAAGTCTTTCATGAATTCAATGGTGCAGGAATCATGTCTGTAGGATCATCCATTCAGCCACGGCGATGGTGCGAACATAAGTGAAGTTTTGGATTTGAGCTAGAAAATCTCTCTCCAAAATGCATTGGAGTGGATGGGAGAAAATCCTGCGCTCTCCTCACAGAAATGCCTCTGGAGAGAGAACCGTTTGAGATAGAGACAAAGTGACTCAATTGTACGGGTCACAAGAAAAATGGCTATGTTTAGAGAGGTAATTGTGTAGATTGAGCTAGAAATGTGGCCAGGGGGACGAGAAAAGAATTATTTTTTTGGTTTAAATCCAGAGCCTCCCGCACTCTAAATTCCTTTCTCCCACTCTAGCTTTTCCAATACACACCCATTGTAAACTCCAAAAACGGCTGAAATGCTCTCCGTACTTGAAGGCTCACAGTTTGAATTTGGTAAAAGATCTGGACATGATATAACACACCTGAATAGAGGACAGAAATGCCTACATTTTGCAAGTAAAATGACGTGTCTACGTCAAAGTATGACAAAGTTGTAAGGGGTCAAAGTTGAAGGAGTTTAAAGGTCAGTTGAAGGGTTTTCCCATTGACTTCAATGTTAAAAATAATTTTAAAAAGTTGAAATATTTTAAAAAGTTGAACAAAGTTGAAAAAGTTGAAAAAGGTTGAAGAAAGGGTTTAAAAAGTTCAATATTTTAAAAGTTGAATGGTTAAAATCGGTTAAGATTTGAAGAAGTTATAAGGTTCCAAAGTTTGAAAAAATCTCCATCCGTTAACATGGGGACAAAAGTTGCACAAAAGTTGAAATATTTCAGAAAGTTTAAGAGATGTTAAAAAGCCAGAACATAGCCGGAATGTCCTTAAAAAGCTGCACATTTTGATATCTGAATGGTTCAAATCGGACAAAATTTGTAGGAGGAGAAGCGTGCCAAAAAACGGCTTAAGAAGTCAGAAGAGGAATGTAATCGTGTGAATGCCTCAGGCATTCACACAATAATAATAATAATAAAGAAACAGGAAAATAAACGTGTGAATGCCTCAGGCATTCACACAATAAAGAAACAGGAAAATAAACGTGTGAATGCCTTTCGGCATTCACACAATAATAAAGAAACAGGAAAATAAACGTGTGAATGCCTCAGGCATTCACACAATAATAAAGAAACAGGAAAATAAACGTGTGAATGCCTGAGGCATTCACACAATAATAAAGATTTGGAATGTAAAGGTGTGAATGCCTCAGCATTCACACAATAAACAGTGGTCCATATGGGGTCCATAACACTGTGTTAGCCACACTGCTTTTCCCAGCGCCCGTTTTTCCCAGCAGGACAATCCTCCTTGAAGCCATCTCTTGAAAAAACAAAAAAAACAAAAAACAAAAAACAAAAACATTGATTTGTTTTGCTGTGTTTTTTTCTGAATTTAATGAGTTTGTGTAATGTGGAGCTGCTAAGACCCCATTTAGACTGACACTTTAGCATCTTTATCTTTTTTTTTCAACATCAGTGCAACACAATATAATATAATAGAATAGAATAGAATAGAACTGACCGTATACGTTGTCAAAAACAGATTTTAGTTGTTGAGACTGAACGAAAATCCCTTCTGTGTTTCCTGGTTGGCCATGTCAGTGTGGCTTGCAGCTTTGGTTTCGTTCAGATTCAACTGGTTGGTTTACTGACTTGAACAAAACAATTAATGTGTCATAACAGGGTGTGATGGTTCGTTCATGAAGTATAATTCATTGTTGTTGCTCACACTGTACAAAGAAAACACTCGTTTTCAGGGGTATTTCCTATTTCACTGACGTATGAAGTGAATTGCAATTCTGTACAACACAGCGGCGCCAAGCGGCCGCTTTCCCCTTATCCAACTTGCTCAATGAAAATTAAAAAAAGGAAGTAAAAGCCTTCAACGAGCCTTCAAAGTAAAAGCATGGCGTTTGTTAGTTTGATTTCCTGTTAAAGTGACATAATCAGATTCCATAAAACTGGTCATTTTCTCGTATTTTAGTTTATTGGAAAAAAACGACGAAAAAAACGAGAATTCAACTCGTTTTTTGTTCTTCTTACGTTCTGACAGATAAAAAGGATTTTCCACATTTCCTGTTTGACAGGTGGGCGGGGCTTACGCCGCTCTCGTCAAAGTGTTCTCAACACAGCGGTAAACGTGTGACTGGTGCTCCAGCCTCCAGTCAGACTGTAAATATCGCATAGTAGTAATACTACTACTGCGCACACATTATTACTCTGTGCTTCACTACTCTTTGGTTCTAATTGTCGACAAAAAACTGCATTTTTTTGGATTCACGACTTCATGAAAGTAGTTTAAAAAAAAGACCAGCAGGGGTCGCCCTGTTTTGATCTCCTCTTCACTACAAATTTATACATTTAATGTCTTAAATTATCCATAGAAATGTTGATATGCTGAAAAATAAAAACATCTCATGTGGTTATTTCTAATTAATCCAGCTGTCTCTGCACTGTAGCCTCATCATCTGTGATCAGTGGAGAAACACAGTGGAGTTATCCAGATTATTGTTAGATTATTTTTTTTCATGTTTTTGCCATGTAAATATAATAAAACCGTGACAAAAGCAGGTTTCAATACATATTTCAACTGGTACTTCTGAAAGAGAAGCAACATAATTAATTTCCATATATGAAATGATCACTGAAACTGGAGCCATTACAGTCAGAATGGTCTTATTGTTATTATACAGATACAATGAGATTAGAGAGTTTCTCCTTTCCAGTGCAGGCACAACAAATATAACAATATAACAAATATACAATATAAATATCACAAAGAATAAATATTTTTTGGAAAAATGTGAAAGAATTTTAAAGAAAAAGAGCAATGTAAAAAGGTGGATTGTACGCTTTAGGTGTGACTATTCCAGTGATTATGACTCAGTGAACAGCAGCAGAGACAGAGCTGCATTATATTGTTGAGCAGTTGCTTCATGTGAGAATTTAGGATGGTGATGGCGCTTGGAAAGAAGCAGTTTTGCAGTCTGTACATCCTCATTTTTAAACATATGTAAAGCCTCTCAGAGGGCAACAGATCAACAAGTTAAGAAATGAATGTGGTCTGTCCTTGATGATGTTCAGAATTCTGCTGAGCAATCAGATAGTGTAGAGTGTTTAGAGAGTCTTTATTGATGACTATATATATATATTTATATATATATATATATATATATATATATATATATATATATATATATATATATATATATATATATATATATAAAGTGTTCTCGCCCACCCGGCTGTATGTGTCTGTCTTCTTCAAGCCCAGGTCCTCAACCAGAGGCCTGGGTTCTTGAGGGTTCTGCGCAGGATCTTAGCTGTTCCCAGGATTGCGCTCTTTTGAACAGAGATCTCAGATGTTTTTCCTGGTATCTGCTGGAGCCGACCTCCCAGCTTGGGGGTTACTGCTCCCTGTGTCCCAATCACTACTAATATAGCTCACATCAAACATGTTCATAAACTCAAACAGATCCATGTAAACGGAGACCTTTCCTTTAGACTTTTTTAATTGTTTATTGTTTTAGAATCTCTTCTTCCGAGACGACCCCATTTTTGAGAATACAATTTCTGGAATAAAATATTGCCCTATAGTCGGACCAATACAGTAACACCATCAAAAGAGACAATCAGAAAACAGGTGTGTATCAAACACTTGAAATGGAAGTGTGCTCAAAAGGAAGGTTTTTAACAATTGTGACAACAATTTTGCTAGATGGGGGCCAATCTGACTTTGATAGCTGTGCTCTCATTAAGACCTCAGCTGTCTGTACATCCTGGTTGCCTCAGCAGCATTATGACCTGTCTCAAGAGTCAGTTTGTTCATGACCACAAGGCAGAGCTTGTGAAGATCTGGATCACAGACAAAGTCAGTTGTCTAAAGACAGATGTCCTCTTTCAAGACAATGTTCACTCTGTCACAGTCCACTGGTTGGAGGGAGTCCTGTGCTTGGTAAAGTTCTGGTACATGATACATGAGCAAAGTTTTTCCATAGAACGGATCATATCCTTTAGTGCCTGGCTGGATCCCATGGGTGTTCCACATTCACATCACGGCATCCAGCCTCTTTCTGTAAGATAAAAAAGACACAACACATAGGTCAATAAGTTATTTAGAAATGGATAACAGGCTGAACCCACCTCTGTCTGTGGTCTGTGGCAGCGGAGCACGTTGCTGTCTGGGGAAAGTCTGGGATTTCCGGTTCACCGTATGATTGTCATTTTCTCGAGATAACGAGAAAAATAACTTGAGATCTCGAGAAAACCACTGAAATTAACTTGTTATCACGGAAAAACGGAAGAAATAAAAAAGTAATGAATCAAGTCTTTTTAGGGCTTCCATAGTACAGTAATTAGCCACAGCTAGCTAGTTTTAATGACCGTGTCGGGTGTCTTCCGATGTCAATAGCGTGGGACACTGCTGGCATATTAGTTACGACTTGTGTTAATTATGTAGGATATTACTGTGCTTTTTCATGTCTTCTCCTTAAACTACGCCGCCTCATACGCATCATTCGAAACGCCATGCTTTTATTTTGAAGGCTCGTTGAAGGCTTTTACTTCCTTTTTAATTTTCATTGTGCAAGTTGGATAAGGGGAAAGCGGCCGCTTGGCGCCGCTGTGTTGTGCAGAATTGCAATTCACGTCATACGTCAGTGAAATAGGAAATACTCCCGAAAACGAGTGTTTTCTTTGTACAGTGTGAGCAACAACAATGAATTATACTTCATGCACGGACCGTGTGATGCATTTCTCTAGACACTTGACTTTAAAGCAGGTTTTACCACAAATGCAATGCAACACAATTCATGGGTTAAATTCACAAACTTGAGAGAAGGAGCTAAAGTAACTGAAAGTTATGATGTGACGACTGATTGGTGAATTTTCTGTGACGAATAGAGGAGAACAACTGAGACATTTGTGGAAATGCAAACAGTGTCACTTAGTTTGATTAGAAAATGGCTTTGCTTCTTCTGGTGTGATTAATGCAACTGTTGAAAATAACATAACTGAGAAACATACAATGATTTCAGCTGATTTATTGATTTTATTTTGAAAAGGTTTGGATGTAGAGCTGGAAACTTTACATTTTATATGAGAAACAACAGATCATAATGTTACAATGCTTTTTTATGCATGTGTGAAAATAACAACATCATGGTACAATAAGAAGAAAATAAAGAGAAAATAATCCTCAAACAATCCTCATGTCAAATGTCAAACTTTTTTCCATCTTTTCATTCATTCAGAGACTTTGTGTTAGCAGTTTCAGAAAAGAAGAAAATGAAATCAAGCGATTTGTAGATCAACTCAAGTACACACAATCGATACACAAAGTGAATGAAAACAATCATGTGTTACATTTACAAAGCAGTTTATAAGAAAAATACAAAAAACTGGATTCGAAAAAAATATTGTTGGTTAAAATCTGTTAGGACAATGATCAGTATTGATATTTAAGATAAACAATAGTAATTGATTGAATAACGTACATCATTAAACTAACAGAAGTTATATAACATGTTCAGTTAACTCCTGATCTACAGAGGAAGTGGACACACACTGATTTGTTAAAGTGAATTCAATCAAAACATTTTTAAAGAAATTCAAAAAGTGTCATTTTCAGTACTCTCTATCATCAAATTTAGAAATATCCACTCATCCCCAGTGATCATTGATCAAATATTAATGTATGCAAAGTTTGACATCTCAACATTGTTTTATAATGATTTTTTAAAAAATCCTTAACTCCTCCTATATTGAGATTTTACACTAACTAAACCGAGTCTTACACTGTGTAAACACCTAACATTTCCTGTCCTTTTTTCAGACTATAATTGAATCATTTCAAAGGTTGTGATCTGAAAATGTGTTTCACCCATAATTAAAGAGAAAGGTATATCTGGAATATAAAAAACACATTTTTATCATGTGTCTGTGAATAAAGATTAACTGAAAGTTTTTTTTTCTGCTCATCTATTGAGCCTTTGGCTTTCTCTGTCTGTTCAATGATTCACACATTGTTTCAGTTGTACTCCCTTCATCCTCCTCATGTGAGTCTGTTGGAAAGCGTTCATATCCCCCAGAACGTCCATGACCTGCTTCTCTAAAATCTGTAAAAGCTGCTTCAAAAGAAGCACCTGCAGTACCACCCAGAAAAACTCCCAGTAAAACTTTTAGGACAAAAGCAACTGCTTTCTTGATGAAAAACTCCAAGAAACTTTCCTTTGCCTTCTCTCTGGATCCGGTTCGCTTCGTCTCTTCTCTGATGATTCTCTCCACTGTTTGCAGGAACTTATTGGTGTAGCAGCCTCCTCCGTTTTGCTCCACCATTTCATTGATCGTGGAGAATAGCTGTTTGATCTGGAACTGGTTGTTTCTGTATTGCTCTGGCGGTGTTTTTTCCCAGTATTTATTATCAACAACATGACAGCGGCCACCACATTTATCTGAAAGCTCTTTCAGATCCTCATTTTCACTGACAAACTCTTGGATTGTCTCACCCTCACCAAGGTCGTCACCATGAGTGAAGACCAGCACAGCATATTTAAAAGCCTCTTCAGAAAATAACTTTCTTATTTTGGTAATAATCTGCTTCTCATGCTCAGTGTATTTCTCCACTTTGAGGAAAATGAGAAAAGCATGAGGTCCAGGTGAGCACTCTGTGATACTCTTCCCTATGTCAGGAATTAGATTTGCTTCATCTCTGCTGGTGTCAAAGAAACCAGGAGTATCAACCACTATGAGTTCACCATTTCTTTTGGTGGCTGCCTGACATTTACCTGTACCAGAGTTTGCAGAACTATTCACCTTAAACACATTTTCTTCAATCAAGGCATTGCCAAACTTGCTTTTTCCTGTTCCAGTTTTTCCCAGCAGGACGACTCTCAGAGGTGTTGCTAGAAGAAAATAAACTGACATCAGTACTAATAAACACATGGATACTTGTTTTATGACAAAACATGTTTTCAATCAGAAATGCCAAAGCATCACAGAATTCCTTTTTTTTTCATTGTCTGAACTGACTGTTGAGTTATTTACATATATTTGATGACTTTCACACATTTCCCTGTTTTCTAAAACACACTTTTTGTGTAGACTCCATGGAATAATATGACATAGAATGATGGTCTTCTTTATGCTTCTCATCATGAAGAAGAAAAAGAACAAGAAGAAATTAACTTATTTGTGTACAGTGGAGGTGATGACAGCTGGGTTAAAAATTGAATCTTTTGATGTTTAAAAATGTTAGAACCAGGAAGCTCCTACTCATAAGCTCTCTTCACAAACTCTGAGGACATAACAATGAATCATATGTAATAATAAACTGCTGGATTTAAAACAAATTATTTAACGTAGTTTCTCAATGTTCCTCTATACTTAATCATGTGCTCTGCACACATTAGAAAAAATAATAAAAGAAAACAGTACGTCAATTTTTGAGTGTCTGACCTACCTTCCCTTCTGTCTGAAAGAGGAATTGGTGCAAGTCGGGATGTAGGTTGAGAAGACATCTTGATTGTGAATTTTCTTACTTTTCCTCTTGTTCGAATTTGCTTTGTCAGTTGTGGTGAGTTTGTTATTTTAATCTTGTTCTTGCTGGCTGCAGTCTGTTCAAACAAACAAAAAAAGATAAAGAACGATTACTCACATTACTATTACATAGATTATCTTGTGATGCAAAACAGGACATGAAATATACCAGGGTGCTGGACAAACAAAAAAAAAAAAAAAGAAAGAACAGCAGCCAAGTAATTGAACGTAAAAAAAAAAAAAAAAAAAAAAAAACCTGAAAGCAATATAAAACAGAAAGTGCAGTCCTCGACTGTTTTATGTCCTTCAATTCACTGGAGAATTCTGTTTAATCTTCATTTTTTCACTGAAAAAACTAAAATTAATGTTACTTTCTAGGTTAACTGACAAAGTAGTGTTGCTTGAACATAAGGAGAGACATCGGCAGCAGCTGGGTGTGACACACACACACACACACACACACACACACACACACACACACACACACACACACACACACAGTGGCAGTCTTCTCAAATTTGGTAGAAGTTAACTTTGCCCTTGCAGCATGTTTTGGCAGTGTGACTTTCCTTCAGAATATTGTCTTTTTATGACAAAATTTAAATCCAATAACATTGACGGTAATAACATTCTCACATAGGATAATAACATAGAAGATAAATGTTTCCTACCTTCTATTCAGTCCCAAGAGGAATCTGTACAAATATGAACACGTTGAGAAAGTATCTTGATTGTGAGCTTTGTTTACTCGTCTTCTTGCTCTGACCTGCTGTTTCTGTTGGAGTTCATTGCTTAAATCTCGTTCTTGTGGATGCAATCTGATAGGAGCTGAACTCGGTGATTCCAGATTCCATTTAAAGTAAACACTGCTTCATTTCATGTCTGCTGCCAGGTGATTTCCAGTAAGTCATTTGCACAGTTCTTTTGCTGGTCCTGACATGTCATCATACCACAGTATTTTTCTTGGCGTAAAGCACTCCCCCACCTGTACGTGGGTGGATGTGCTGTGAGGTTGCTCTTTTTTGATTTCTCAAGCACCTTTCATACAATCCAGCCCTGCCTGCTCCAGGAGAAGCTCAACAACATGGATGTGGACCCTCACCTGGTGAACTGGATTATGAACTATTTAAACAACAGGCCACAGTTTGTCAGGATGGGAGGCTAAGGGCCAATCCCAATTCTACCCCTTACCCCTACCCCTCAGCCCTTGGCCCTACCCCTATCACTCTCCTACCCCTTTTAGAATAGGGCTGAGGGCTAGGGCTATCTTTGCAGCACTATGAATTGGGATACCCCTTGGCCCTTTAAGCCCCGCCGCACTCCTATAACAACAAAAAATTATGGATATTAGAAATGATAGAAATTACATAAGAAATTACTTTTATTTTTTTAAAAATGGTATTATTATTTACCTTATATTTCTTTTTGAGGTTCTCCCACTTTTTTGAAGTTTGCTGGGCTGTAACTTCCCCTTCCAAGCCATTTTCTTTTATGAATTTCCTAAAGTAATACAGATATATTTACATAAACACGTTTTATTACTGACATATTATAGCTTAGACGAATAATATAATTTACTCCCAATGTGTTTTGGCACTGTATTTTGATTTCAAAAACTTTTCTTCCTTTTTAACCTCTAAACCAGGGGTCCTCAAATACAAATCTTGAAGGTCCACATTTGGTTTTTATATACAAACATGGGTCCGGACTTCAGCGCCCTGTGGGGGGGGGGGGGGGGGGGGGCATACCGAGGACTGCCAAGCAGTGCGGTGCGACGGAGTGCGCTGGACACGCGCAGAGCGGCGCGGTGCAGAACGGTGCTCACACGGAACATGGAGCGTTTAAAGAAAGATTTTTTTTTCTTCTTTTTTTTCCATACATTTGCCCTGGGGCAGCAGCGAGGTGTGCCGCGGTCCGGTCGTGGACCGCGGTCCGCTAATTGAGGAACCCGGCTCTAAACTGAATCAGCAGTCGGGTTTCATCGGGGGTCCCTGTGTCTAACATATTACGTTAAAAACATGATAAAGGATGACGTTAATTCAGTGATTAGTGCTCTTCATAAGTTACAAATTCACGATTGGAAACGGTGCTGCGCAGCGCTAAAACGTTAATCCATGACTGGGACACTGTCACGCTAGTTTATCTATAAATTCAGTGAAGCAAATACACTTTTTATAGCTTTTTAAATAGTATACAGAAAGCAGTCTTACATTTGTGCGACTCCGTGGTGGGCGCCATGTTGTTTTTTTCTGGCCAATGTGAAACTCCGCCTACCCCTATAGAGAATAGGAAGCATCGATGCAGACTTCGCTGAAAGGGGTGAAATAGCCCTTCCCCTTACCCCTACCCCTATTCAAAAAGGAGAATTGGGATAGCCCTTAAGCCTCGTGAACGCGCATATCATAGGGGTAGGGGTAAGGGGTAGAATTGGGATTGGCCCTAATTGTTTAGTCAACTGTAAGGTGCTACAGCTTGCAGCTGCCACCAGGGATACACTAAAGTTACATTAGTATTACTGCACATGTGGATACTTACTTCATACATTTGTTGTATCACAAAATATGTTTTCAATCAGAAATGTCAAATCATCTCAGAATTCCCAAATTTCACATTTCTCTGAAATCATGTTTATATGTTGATATATATTTGCTAACTTCTGCAAAATTCCCTGTTTTCAGAAATTTGCTGCTTGTGTAGAGTCCTTGGAATTATTATCATAAAGCATGATGGTCTGCTTTACACTTCTCATCATAAAGAACAAGAATAAATGATTTTTTTGTGGAGGAAAATATAATAATTTGGCGCATTATGTAATAATGCATCAAAAAATTCTTTGATTCTGCTTTACCAAAAATTCCACAACAATTTGGGGGCTCATCCAAAATCTAAATTCAACAAACATGGGGTAAACACAAGTGTTTCCTTTGCTAACAGTTAACTAAAGAAATAATGTACCTGTGAGAATGTTAAACTAGTTTAAAAGAACTTGTTTGTTGGTAAATTCTCAAAACAAATTTGCCAAACTCATACGAAATCCTGGGAAATTCACATTTGGAACTGTGATGGAGAGAAGTGTTGAGCTTGGCCTGGAGTCTGGATCATCCTGGTGCTGGTCATTGGTGCTGAAGGGTTCGGCCCTGAAGTGTCCTGGTTTTCACTTGGATTGGATTTGAGAGTGAATCATCACAGTTTGGACACCACTTTTGGTCTGGTGTCTGCAACAGTTATGCTTGGAGTTTTCTGCAGTAGACCAACTTATCTGTGTCACAGGTGTGCATGGTGTGGCAGAGACACTACTGGCGAGACTTTGTCAAAAACTAATGTATGAATGTGATACTGTAACTGTCACTCTCTCTTTCACACTAAGAAAGAAAGAAAGAAAGAAAGAAATTTGTGTGATAGCCTGTGACAATGTTTCAGTGCGGTGCGGTGCCAGGCAGGTGCCTGTTTTAAACTAACCGGCGGGTTTGTCTCATGGGCCATGGATCCCAAAGGTAAAAGGAGAATGATAGCGGATGAGAACAGAGGATTAAAGAAAGAAAGGACTGAATCATTTGCTTTCATTGCCAATGCGGATGGATTGCATGTTTGCTTTGTAACGAGAAGTTATCAAATAACAAAAAGAGTAATTTGGAAAGACATTTCCAGGGAAGGCATGATAAATTTGCAGTTGACTACCCAGTTTGCAGTGAGAGAAAAAGTGCGATTGCAGTACTTCTGGAGAAATTAGAGGAGCGCAAAGATCGATTTAAGACGTGGATTACATCTCCAAACTCCACTACTGCTGCAAGTTTTGTTGCAACCTGAGAGATAATAAAGCGAGCAAAACCGTTCACAGATGGTGATTACATAAAAGATGCATTCATCAAAATATCAGATCACCTATTTACAGGCTTTAAAAACAAAACCGAGATGAAGACGGTGAAAGAAAGGGCCATTAAAATGGCAGGTGCAAATACTGCACCCGCCTCACAGAGGAGAGCTTGCAGTCTTCAAGGTCAAGGTCAAGGTCAAGGTTTATTTCTATAGCACATCAAATACAGAAAACTCTGCCCAAAGTGCTGCACATGTTGATAGTCTTGCAGTCTTGTGAAGATTAAAGTTCTATCTTAATTGCCCAATGTTGAGAAGCTGTCCAGTGGTGTCCAAAAACAGAAGTCACATTAAACGGGTGAGAACACAATCCTGTCATAGGCACATATTTAGTAACAAAGTTCCTGTTTTTATGAAGAGATTTCCAGTTTTTGTCAGTATTTGGAATGACACTTAGGGATATTATTGTGTTTTATTGCTCAGGTCCGAGGATTGCTGTGCTTGTATTGTGCTGCCTGTTGTTGAGATAGGAGGGGGAAAAGAGAAGAGGACGCTGCTGCGTTGTACCCTTGCACTGACATACTTGACATTTGCAGAAAACTAAAGAGAACAGGATAATGCACAGAAATTGAACTTAAACTGCCTTTTCTTAATTTTATGCTTTACTTTTTTGAAAAGCTATTCTACTTTGTTTAATTTTTTAAGCAAGCTGCCTTTTAATTGCAGGCTGTATTATTACTCATTTACAACTGTTAGCCTGTTCATTTGTGCCTGTTGCCGCCACGAGGGGGAAAAGAGAAAAGGATTGTTCTGCATTTTATTCATTTGCATTGACTTAGGCAACTTAACTTGGCATTTGCAGAATGCACAGAAATGCACTGAAATCAAAATTAAACTGGCTTATTTTCATTTTTATATAACCTATTTACCTTTTCAAAAGGCTGCTGTTCTATTTTTGTATTTGCAGGCTGTGTTTTAACTGCAGGTTATTTGCACTGTTACCCAGATAATGGAAAAAGAGACGAGGATTGTATGATTGAAATTTGAAGAGGATTGTACTGGTACTTCATTTCCATGGGAAGGTCTGAAATTACAGGAGGCCTATTATGCACTCCATTCTGTTATTGTTTTTTCAAATCCTCAAAATAAAAATGACACCAATAATCTGATTTCTTTACTGTATTTCTATAATTTAATCAATGCAACAAAACATAATACATTAATGCTAAACTTAAAGCAACACTAAGGAACTTTCAGTTTTCGTTGATTTTGGCGGCGCCAGTGGACAAAAGCGGGAGTGTTTTGCCTGAAGGAATACTACAGTTCCCATGAGGACTAGCGCGTGGCATCGTAAAATGCTGCTCCCGGTGGCATGCTGTTGGACTGAACTCGCCTACATTTGTTTCCAGTGGCTGTGTGAAGGATGGATAGCGACGAGGTAATGAATCTAATGGTGGCTAAACAATGTTATATCATGATGTGACGCATGCCGTAAAGCAGTCCGCGCATTTGGAGTTTTTTAGTGTGCAGGGTTCCCACCACCCTCCTCACAGCTGCTCAGTCCAAGTGAAAGCAATACTGATGCCCTCAGCCCGTGACAGAGGGGTCATTCAACTAGTTGTAAGTCGATGTATCATCACAAAAGATATTAAAATGTTTTATTAAGGTTGAAAAGTTCCTTAGTGTCGGTTTAAAGCACCAAATCTCGTACAGCAGAGGAGTCACATGGTGTGTCATTCTCTCCAGGATGTGCTGCAGGGAAAATAAACATTTAATCATGATGCTATTTATGTATTTGTAGCTTACTTAGTCATTTTGATAGTAGGCTAATATAGCTAATATACACTTACAGCCTGTGTTGCCTTCATATCAGGCTTATGTAAGACTTAATTTTTTGCAGCTCCAGACATATTTTTTTGTTTGTTTTTTGGTCCAATATAGCTCTTTGAACATTTTGGGTTGCTAATCCCTGGGCTACACAGACAAAAGTTGAGTGCTGAATTAACTGCCACAGAATTGATTTCACTACCCCCGGAACTGCCACCTTAAAGGTGCTGTAGGCAGGATTCCGCATCTCCGCCATCTTGCTTAGGGATACCTAAGCAAGATGGCAATTTGACCCATCTAAGATGGCGATTTGAAACCCAGCACAGCCAATCCTGTCCTGTTTTCTCTGACATCACGCCCTTATGCAAGTTAAGCCCCTCCCACAAAAACGTGCGACGAACGCCCCTCGACCAATCACGGTTAGAGCCTCAGGGGCTCTCTTGATTGGTCAAAGATACCTGGAGCTGTCGAGATTCTTTTTCAGCTCAGAACAGAGTCAGATGGAAACGCTGCGCCCTCGCGGTAGTGCAATTATGCTACACTCCTAAAGGATTATCAATGGATACTCTAACATTTATTACAGAGAAAACACAGAAAAATTAGCATTGACTAGCAAAATCCTGCCTACAGCACCTGTAACTTGGTGGGGGAGTTTGAACTGGCCAGATACAGTCGGGCTCACCTCCAAACACAGTCTGGGCTCTGGAACCCAATCTCTCGAGAACAGCTGGACTCTGCACTTGTCTGGCAATTCACACGATGAGAGGTGGCTGGCTGGGGTGGGTTTACTTGGAGCCCCACAGTTCAGTTGCCATGTGTTGGAGTTCACCCCAGTGAACAAGAGGGTTGCATCCCTGCACCTCCGGGTTGGGGACAGTCGCCTCGCTGTTGTATCTGCTTGTGGGCCGAACAGCAGTGCAAAGTACCTGGTCTTTTTGGAGACTGGGTCGCACGGCCTCCCTGATCTGAACCCGAGTAGCGTTCTATTATTGGACTTCTGTGCGAGTCACAGCTTGTCCAGAACAAACACCATGTTCAAACACAGAGGTGTCCACAAGAACACTGAGCACCAGTACACCCGAGGTCAGAGGTCGATGATTGTCTTCATTGTCCTGTTATCTGACCTCTGGCTGTGTGTCTTGGACACTCGGGTGAAGAGAGGAGCAGAGCTGTCGATAGATCACCACCTGGTGGTGAGTTGGATTCGCCAGTGGAGGAGGAAACCAGACTGACTTGACAAACCCAAACATATGAGGGTCTGCTGGGAACATCTGGTGAACTCTCTGTCAGCGTGGTTTTAACTCCCACCGCTGGGAGAGCTTCTCTCATATCCCAAGGGAGGCTGGGAACATTGAGTCTGAGTGGACCATGTTCTCCACCTCCATTTTCTTAGCAGCTGCTTGGCGCTATCATAAGGTGTCCGGCGCCTGCTGTGGCGGCAACCCCTGAACCTGATGGTGGACACCGGAAGTAAGGGCTGCTGTCAATGTGAACCCTATCGAGTCTTTGTTGGCTTGTGGGATTCCCGAAGCAGCTGACAGGTACCGGCAGACCAAGCGAACTGGAGCCTCATTGGTTGTGGAGGCAAAACCTCAGGTCTGGGAGGAGTTTGGGGAGGCAATGGAGGAGGACTACTGGTCAGCCTTGAAGAAATTCTGGCAAACCATTTGTCACCTGAGGAAAGCAGGTCTTAGCCAACACTCTTTACAGTGGAGGTGGGGAGCTGCTGACAGATCATTGGGGGTATTATCAGACTGTGGAAGGAATACTTCGAGAACCTCCTCAATCTCATTGCCACGTCTTCTGTGGAGGAAGCAGAGGCTGAGTTCTGGAAGACGGACTCACTCATCATTCGAGCTGAAGCCACCGGGTGGGTTGCTAAGTTCGTCGTGGACATGGAACACTGGACCAGCTAAATACATCTCCATAGGGTGCTCAAGGGCTCATGGGAGTTCCACCAACGAGTCCACATATGTTTGGTGGATTTGGAGAAGACGTTCGACCACGTCCCTCGTGGTGCCTTGTAGGGGGTGCTCCAGGGATACGTAGTCCGGGGCCAATTGTTAAGGGCCGTCCGGTCTCTGTATGACCGGAGCAAGACTCTGGTCTGCATTGCATGGCAGTAAGTCAGACCTGTTCCCGGTGCATGTTGGACTTCGGCAGGGCTGCCCTTTGTCACCGGTTCTGTTCATTATATGGACAGAATTTCTAGGTGCAGCCAGGGGCCGGCGGGGGTCTTGTTTGGGGACTACAGGATTTCATCTTTGCTTTTTCCAGATGATGTTGTGTTGACTCCATGGAACCTGGACCTGCAGCATGCACTGTTCGCAGCCGAGTGTGAAATGACAGGGTTGAGGATCAGCACCTCCAAATCCGAGGCCATGGCCCTCAACCGGAAGAAGGTGGCTTGTCCTCTTCAGGTCGGTGGTGAGACCCTGGCCCAAGTGGAGGAGTTTAGGTATCTTGGGGTCTTGTTCATGAGTAGGGGACGGATGGAGCGTGAGATTGACAGATGGATTGGTGCAGCGGCTGCAGTGATGTAGTCATTGTATCAGTCCGTTGTGGTGAAGAAGGAGCTCAACTGAAGCTCTCGATTTACCGGTCAATCTACGTTCCCACCCTCACCTATGGTCATGAGCTTTGGGTCATGGCCGAAAGGACAAGATCCCGGCTACAAGCGGCTGAAATGAGTTTTCTTCTTAGGGTGGCTGGGCGCTCCCTCAGAAATAGGGTGAGGAGCTCAGTCACCAGGGAGGAGCTCGGAGTAGAGCTGCTACTCCTCCACATCGAGAGGAGCCAGCTGAAGTGGCTCAGGCATCTGTTTAGGATGCCTCCTGGATGACTCCCTGCGGAGCTGTTCTGGGCATGCCCCACCAGGAGGAAGCCCCAGGGAAGAGACATGACATGCTGGAGAGACTTTGTCTCTCGGCTGGCCTGGTAACGCCTTGGGATTCCTCCCGGGAGACGTGGAGAAGGTGTCTAGTCACAGGGACGTCTTTGCATCACTACTTAGACTGCTGCCCAGATGGCCTGGTCCCAGATAAGCGGTAGAAAATGGATAGATGGATGGATGGATGGAAAATTTCTCAATGTTCCTCTATAGTCCATCATGTGCACTTGTGATACTCACAAAAGAAATGTTTTGTTGAGGTTTTTGCTTTCTGTTTATTTCCCTGTTACAATGTAATTTTTCTGTATTCTGGGTGATTATTAAGAGACAAATGGAAGTGCATGATATGCGGTTCTCCGAAGGGACACAGGGTGGCAGCACATTCTAGTAACATTCATTCGGTGACCCTTTAAGTGGTGCAGAGCAATGGATGCTCACAATCCGATGAATGGAGAAGGAGCAACACTTGTCGTGTCTCACTGATTTCAATTCAATATTTTCAGGGCACTCCGTTCAGCCGGTTTTCTATAAATCTGCCTGCGGAGCCCAAGCTGGGACCCGCTACACACTGTACACATTAAACAAATACAGAAAAACAGTAAGTCCATTCCGTGTGTGTCCTACCTTCCATTTGGTCCGAAAGAAGAATCGGTGTAAATCCAGAAGACATCTTGCTTTCTCTGTTGTCATCAGATTATTTTTTAATGTTGTTCTTGCTGGCTGCAGTCTGATCAAACAAACAGACTGAAGAATATTTATACATGTTAGATTGAGTGTCTTTCATTTTAAAACAAGATATAAGATATGCTGAGTTGCCAGAAAGTAATTGAAAACTGGAAAAAAAAAGTGCAGTACAAGACTGTGTTATGTTCACTTCAGGGATATTTCTGTGTTTAATTTTCAATTTTTCACTGTAAAAAATGAAACAAATGTCACATTCTCGGTTAACTGACAAAATAGTGTTGTTTAAACATAACAGCAGCACCTCTGCTCAAAAATCTTTGGCTCTGGCTGTGACACACACACAATTATACTTCTGTAGTTGTGAGGACACTCGTTGACATAATGGCTTTCCTTGTCCCTTACCGTAACCTTAACAGTCAAAAATAAATGCCTAACCCATACCCTAAACCTAATTCTAAGCCTTACCCAAAAATGAAGTCTTAACCCTCAAAAAGGTCTGTTGAAAGGTGAGGACAGACAGAAATGTCATCACTTTTCAAAAATGTTCTCACTCTATTGGTGAAAAACTCATTCTGGTCTGCGCAATTGAGTATCTACAAGAAAACACACACACACACACACACACACAGACACACACACACACACACACACACACACACACACACACGCATGTGTTGGGTTTCCCACTCTTTTGGGGACATTCCATTGACTCCCATTCATTTGTAGCCCCTAACCCTAACCCTTACCCTAACCCACACCAAAACAATGCATAGCCCCAAAGAAATGTTTTTGCACTTTTATTTTTTTCAGTAACAACAACATGGTCAAGAAAACGCTGTTTTCCTTCATGGGGACCCAAGAAATGTCCCCACAAATGACATTGTGCCTGGTTTTCCTATGTTGTGGGGACATTTTGTCCCCACGACCATACAAAAATCCGCACACACACACACACACACACACACACACACACACACACACACACACACACACACACACACACACACACACACACACACACACAGTTGCAGTCTTCTCAAATTTGGTTGAAGTTAACTTTGCACTTGTAGCATATTTTGGTGGTGTGAGTATGAAGAAAGCCAGAAAGCCTTCCTTCAGAATATTATTTGGATGAGAACATTTAAACCCACTTAACATAACATAGAGGATAAATGTGTCCTACCTTCTATTCAGTCCAAAAGATGAATCTGTACGAATATGAATGTTTCAACAATGTGTCCTGAGCTTACTTGGTTTACTTGTCTTCTTGCTCTGACCTGCTGTTTCAGTTGTAGTTTGTTGTTTTAATCTCGTTGTTGTGGATGCAATCTGACAAGAGCCAAACTAGGCGGTGCATATTCCATTTATAGTAAACACTGCTTCATTTCCTGTCTGCTGTCAGGTGATTTCCAGTAAGTCCTTTGCACAGTCCTTTTGCTGGTTCTGACATGTCATCATGCACTGAAAAAAGGAACTTGGTGAATTCACTTAATTCTATAGTGGACATTGGTTACACTCATAACTTTTTGCTTTGGCAGCAACTGAAAAAAAGTGTTAAATCAACTCAAGTTGTTCATATTGAATTAACTTGTGCATTTTGTGTTTTTGCACGGAGACAGAAAAAGAAGAATTCTTCAAGTTGTGTGTGTGCTTTTATGTTGAAGTGGCGCTCTTATTGTTGAAGACGTCCCCACTTCCTTCTTGCGCCTACGTTCAGCTGTTGAAGCGTTTATGGTGATGGAGCATTGTTGACGGTGTATGTCAGGGTTCCCCAGTAGGTGGCCCGCGGGCCGGATCTGGCCCGCCGAACCGTCCAATCCGGCCTGAGGATTCCAACACGCACGCACGCAGGCACGCAGGCACGCAGGCACGCAGGCACGCATTTACCCCAGGCCCTGGAGCACACGCACGCACCTCGAATTGACGGTTCTCCCTCCCGCCTCTGCCTCCGTCACCGCCATTAGTGTGAGGTGCTTCATATGCTGCTTCATATGTTCATGAGTTCAGTTTGAGTCCCGTTTTATTCCATTCCTTTCACTGTGTTTATTTAACCCAGTGAATGTACAGTCAGTAGTAGGGGTGGGAAGAGACACAAATGTCACGGGACGAGATGTCTCGCGAGATTGAGTCCACGAGATCGAGACGACATGAGACCGGGGGGGGGGGGTGTTGGTTTGGTGCTGAGGTGTAGGGGGAAGCGCGGTACTCACATGCAGCGTCGGAGCATGGAGTGTCGGGTCGGGGTGCCCCTTGTACGGCCACGTTGCCCTCCGCTCTACACTGCGCCCGAGGCGGCCGCCGAGTTCCCCTATTCCCATTCAAACCGCGGCGCACAAACGACGCCATGACTGCATTTGCACTTCATGCCACTAGGTGCGCTGTTTGCATGTTCAACCTTATTTTACACAGACACCACAGAGGAAGAAGGGCGCCGCAGCCGCTGCAGGCTCTCTCTGCATGTCGTTAGAAAAAGAGTGTGAGCCGGTAAGACGTGGTAAAATGTTCATTGATGCACCGTTTTTTCAATAAAAGAGAAGAACTGAACGACCGTTTCCGCACATTTTCTTTACGTCGTATCAATTAAACTGTATCACAAGTAGTTTGTGTACTCAAAAGACCAAGATTCCTTGCAGATAGAACATGAGCAGAACAGTATTTGTCCTTTTCGACCGGGTTTTTAAATATGAATATGAGCACATTCAGGGTTTTGCACGTGCTTATATGGCTGTGTGCCATGTAATGTATCATTCCGTCAATATTCCAGTTAATAAAGAGTTTTTGCCTTTATATAAACGTACTTAATCTCGCGGCATTCGATCTCGCGAGATCTCGCGGCATTGCGATCTCGCGAGATCTCGTGACACGGGATCTCGTCCCATCCCTAGTCAGTAGTACACAATGTTAGATTAGAAGGCTTTATAAACTGGGGAGATTTGAGCTGAGAATTTAGATCATGTTTAAAATGTGACTGAAGCAGAGCAGCAGCCAGTGGTGATGAGCGATTGATCCTGTCAGGATGGAAGAACAGCTGAGCTGTCATAGCAGTGTATGAACAAGCCAGCATTACTTCCAGTAATACCACTTTCTGTACCTGAACCGCAGGAGTGACCAGTGATATCTTTTTTTAATCATTAAAAGTAAGATAGTAAATACACAAAGCCCACTGTTGAAAAGCACAGAGGATGAAAGTAACATCATTGTGCTCATCTCATTCTCTCTCAGTTTCTGCTCACTGATGTCTACCATGTGACTGAACAGGCCTACAAGTTGCTATTAACACTGTCCATCACACAAGTATCCTGTGACAGCAGTTCATCAGCAAAAATCATTAAAAACAGCACAGGAGCCCTTTGACCCAGAAACAACTTGAGACGTCTGTGTTCATGAGCACTGAGAATGAGATCCTTTGTCTTTGGACAGTAATCTTCTCATAAACAAAGTGGCAGAGACCAAAGCACGGCTCAGGTGCTTATTCATGTTTAAGGGTTGGCCATGTTTCTTTGAAAAACAGATGATAGTGTTATGAGAAAGCACATTCTCTTATTTTATTTAAATTTTTGGACATCTGTTGACATATATTTGAAATATAGATTCTGAAATGATTAAAAAAAATGCATAGGTAGGTGGGGATCTAGAGTGGGCCGGTCACCCCAAGGTTCCTCAGTTCAGTTTTGGTTGAGGAGCTCTGATCAGATCACCAAGGTGCCGCTCAATAGCAGGGATGGCCCTGTCTGGGGCAATGATGACGGTCTCTGTTTTGTCTGAGTTTAGTTAGAGGCTGTTGTCTCTTAGCCACTGCTTGATTAGTGATGAGCAGTTTATTAGGGAGCTCAGTTTGTGGGCTTCAGAGGCCTTGAAGGAGCAGTACAGCTGCAGGTTGTCTGCAAATAGGTGGTACGAGACATCACTGACCTGCTGGATTATCTGACCCAGAAGAAGCAAATACAGAAGGAACAGGAAGGGTCCCAGAACTGAGCCTTGAGGCACACCACACTGCAGGCTGGCTGGCTCAGACATGATGTTGTTGGCTGACACACTGAAGCTCCTACCAGTCAGACATGAGGAGAACCATTTGAGCACTGGACCTGACAGGCCAATCAGGTCCTGCAGCCTGTTTATCAGGATCTGATGGTCAACTGTGTCAAAGGCTGAAGACAGGTCCACTAGGACCAGCACTCTGCACCTCCCTGAGTCGACTGACATCAGGATGTCGCTGGACACTTTTAGTAGCGCAGTCTCTGTGGAGTGTTGTTTGCGAAAGCCTGACTGAAAAATGTCATAGATGCCATACGCTTGTAAAAAAGATGTGAGCTGTTTCACCACCTTTTCTAACAGTTTGGACAAATAGGGGAGTTTAGATATAGGCCTGTAGTTTTTGAGTTCATGTTGGTCCAAGCTAGGTTTCTTAAGTTTAGGTTCTACGACTGCATGCTTGAAGGTGGAAGGAAAAACACCAGAAGCGAGTGACAGGTTGAACATTTTGGTCACCCATGGTCCGATTGTGTCAAAAGCGTTCACAGTGAGCTTAAATGTCGTTAAAACAGCTACAGAACTGGAGGAGGGTTTCGTCTTCCCCATCAGTGCTGAGACATCTTCAAAGCATACAGGAGTGAAGGAGGACCAGACATGCAAAGGTGGTTCGATACGACTTGGACTGTCGTAAGGTGCTGGGATTTTGTCTTTTATGGTTCTGATCTTGTCAACAAAAAAGGTTGAAAAGTCATTACTGTCAGCCTTACAGTGCACAGGAGCAGCCAGCGAAGCAGGTGACACAATGGAGCTTATGGTGTCAAATAGCAATTTAGGATTTTTCTTATTTGATGTTATCAATTCAGCAAAGTATTTGGATCTTGCCTCCTTAATGGTTTTATTTCAGGAGGACATTAAATCCCTGAGATGTAGTCTGTGAACCTCAAGCTTCTTGGATTTCCAGAGGCGCTCAGTTTTTCGACACAATCTTTTTTGGCTCAGGATGTTGTTGTTTAACCAGGGAGATGACTGCTTTCTGGAGACATGGCTAGATTTTAGTGGTGCCACTCGATGTATAACGGAGCCGCAGAGCGAGTTAAAACAGCACATAAAGCCATCAGTATCAGTGCATTGAGTCAGGTCACAGGTGTCAAACAGGGCACAGAATATTTCAGCTGTGGTTTCAGTGATGATCCTCCTTTCTACCTTTGTAAAAGCAGGCTGAGGTTCAGGTGGAATAATCAGTTCAAAGAACATACAGCTGGGCGCCCCTTGTATGGCTACGGTGAACCACAGGATGGGCCGCACCCATCACACCCAGGATGGTCCTGATCTGGTGGACCCGAGCTGCGGGCACCGCGATCAGAGACCTCAGGGTCGACAGGAGAGACACTCGCCTCTCTTCTGAGAGGCGGGCTATCATGGTGAGAGCGTCCAGCTCCAACCCCAGACAAGCCATCTGCTGACCTGGGATGAGCGCGCTCTTGTCCCGGCTCACCACGAAACCCAGGAGTTCAGTGTGGTGCAGGACCTGGGCCGTATGCTCCACTGCCTCCTGATAAGAGGGCACTAGTATCAGCCAGTCATCGATGTCAGTGAGGATCCTCAGACCACAACGATAGAGGGACTCCAGCGTGGCTTCGACACACTTGGTGAAGGTGCGTGGAGTGAGGGAGTAGCCGAAGGGGAGCCGGTTGTATTGAAAATTCCGGTCTCCCACGGCAAATCTAAGGAAGCTCCTGTGCCTCCTCAGAATGGGGATGTGAAAGTAGGTGTTCGTGAGGTCGACTGACGTCATCCAGTCCCTGGGACGGACACTCTCCAGGAGGTGTTTGACCGTCAGCATACGGAACCTCCTGATGGCCACATGAGCATTCAGGACCCGCAGATCCAGAATGGGTCTCATCCCACCGCTCTTCTTGGGAACCAAGAAGTAGGGGGAGTAAAAGCCTGAATGTGCCTCTTCCGCACTCAGCTTCGTTACCGCGCCCCAGCGTAGGAGCGAGGACTCCTCTGCTTCAAGAGCGGCCGCCCCCGCAGGGCACGCGAGCCGCGTACGAAGGATCCCGTTGAAAAGAGGCGGGCAACACACGAACTGCAGGACGTAACTGCATCTCAGCATCCTGGACAGCCAGGTTGAGAGCGGACCCAGCATCGCACACCATGTCTGAAAGTGGAGCATCAGCGGCTGTATCATGACCATGGCCAAGATAGGCGGCCCACCCGTCCCGGTGGGAGTCGGGGAAACGGCGCCCATAAATGCCACTCGCCGTTCAGATTCCTCGAGCGGTAAGGCAGGACAGGCAGGGCAGGATGCCCGCTGGCGGTGATGCTGCCAGCTGACGCATGTGAAGCAGCGCTCGTGGCGGTCTTGCTCTCGGAGCACTGTGCCACAGCCGCGGCAGGTGAGAGGCCCGACGCCAGATGGCGACTCGTCACGGGCTGTCTTGTCCATCTTGAAATCTTCTGATTCTTGAAGTGGCTTCGAAAGTCTCAAGGGCTGAGAAAGAAGAAGGAAGTGGAGCGTGCATGCGCTGAATATATCCCCTTGGTGAGGGGTGTGGCAGTGTGCCAGTGCCCACAGGGGATTGGTGCGTAGGTTTCGGATTTGTCTTGGTGGTTGGCTGGCGCCAGAGGAGAGTACCAATAGCAAAGCCCGTAGGTGGGCTAAGCACCGCACAAAGTAGAACTTCATCTAAACATGTTTAATCACATTTTATCAACACAAAATACACAGGTTAATTCAATGTGAACAACTTGAGTTGATTTAACACTTTTTTTCAGTTGCTGCCAAAGCAAAAAGTTATGAGTGTAACCAATGTCCGCTATTGAATTAAGTGAATTCACCAAGTTCCTTTTTCAGTGCATGATGACATGTCAGAACCAGCAAAAGGACTGTGCAAAGGACTTACTGGAAATCACCTGACAGCAGACAGGAAATGAAGCAGTGTTTACTATAAATGGAATCTGCACCGCCTAGTTTGGCTCTTGTCAGATTGCATCCACAACAACGAGATTAAAACAGCAACCTACAACAGAAACAGCAGGTCAGAGCAAGAAGACAAGTAAACCAAGTAAGCTCAGGACACTTTCTTGAAACATTCATATTCGTACAGATTCATCTTTTGGACTGAATAGAAGGTAGGACACATTTATCCTCTATGTTATGTTAATTGGGTTTAAATGTTCTCATCCAAATAATATTCTGAAGGAAGGCTTTCTGGCTTTGTATGCACTCACAACGACAGAAATACAATTTTGTGTGTGTGTGTGTGTGTGTGTGTGTGTGTGTGTGTGTGTGTGTGTGTGTGTGTGTGTGTTTTACAATGAAAAATTCTAAATGAAACACAGAAATATCCTTGAAGTGAATCAAAGGACATAACACAGTCTCGCGCTGCATTTTCAGTTTTAAATTGCTTTCCAGCAGCACAGCATGTTTCCTATCCTGTTTTAAAACAGAAGAGACTCAATTGAATATGTATAATTGCTCTTCATTGTGTTTGTTTGATCAGACTGCAGTGTTAAAAAATAATCTGACGACCACAGAGAAAGCAAGTGAGAGCAAGAGGCCAAGTCAGAAAAGCTCACAATCATGATGTCTTCTGAATTTCTTCTGAATTTGCACCAATTCCAAATGGAAGGTAGGACACACACTGGAAAATGGACTTACTGTTTTTCTGTATTTGTTTAATGTGTACAGTGCACATGAATGCATGTGTAATGGCTTTTGAACTGTTCTCAGTCTGTCCCATCATCCAGGACCTGTTTTCATAATGCCCCCGACAATATAGCTCCTGAGATCATATGGGCACTAAACTCAAAAACTAATGTGGTAGTCTGGGGGGAGAAATTCTGATAATAGTTTGGGTGAAATATAGCAGCATATTATTACACATTACATAACATTTTCAACAAGATATTCTGTTGCGGAAGTAAAAGTCACTGCTTATCCAGGTTGTCAACAACACCACTGTGCACATGACAAAGAAATTCAATTGTTCTTCTTTATGATGAGAAGCATAAAGCAAACCATCTTGCATTATCATATCAATTCCAGGGAGTGGAAAACACTGAAATATGTGTAAGTCAGCAAAAATATGTCAGTTATTCAAAAACCTGTTCAGAAATACAACAATAACATCAAGAAGTCTGTAATGTTTTGACATTTCTGGAGACTGTCCTCTGACAGAAAATGATCACACTGGTCATTAGTCATTATTTCAAGCCCAAATTACAATCAATAGTTAAAGGTGCAATAAGTAAGAATTTCACAGTGACATAGTTAAAATATTAAAATTTTACATCTGTCATTGAAGAAGTATTGCCTGAAAGCAATCTGTCATTTCCATCAACAAAGTCCTCATCAAGGTTTTTTCTTTCAAAATTAGTTGTTCCACGCCAGAACAACTTTGGTGGGCGGGGCTCGACCAACACTGCTTCCGGGTTACAGAGTCAATCATATGTGAGTTCCTGTGGCCACCAAACAAGCAGTGCAGCTGTACGTGCAACACTGGTCATCTGCCAATTTTTTTTATCCACAGTGGCATTTGCATTTCTACTTTCAGACAATTAAAACTTGAAATTTTTGAATTTGTGGAGATGTTTGTATGAACTATAGTTTCATATGTCCAAACACACGGTGGTAGCTGGGCCACCACTACACACACACACTACACAAAAATTGCAATTTCAAGTGCATGCTGCCCCCCCTGCCAATGTTGGTGGCCCTGCCGGCCGCCACTCGGATAAGTGTCTCGGGACTACACCACCTCCACCAGCTTCGGCAACAGCAAAGTGCTGGTGCGTGGCCCCGAGCGGCCGCCCACGCCGCTTCTTGGGACGCCCCGTCCACAGCCCTTTTGCCAGGGGCCCCCCCATCTCCCAAGGCCGCGAGGGCGGGTGGGCCGCCTCCCTCGGCCATGGTCATGTTACAGCCGCTTCCCTCCCTCCCTCCGCTACCTCATAAGCGGAGTGTTGAGGTGAGCAGCATGCTCGTGGCGGCGCCCGGGCTCCCTGACAAGCAGCAGCCCTCGGCCGCAGTCTCCTGGCGGAGCTGTATGGAGCGTGCCTCTGGTGTTCCCCCCGCCGTGCTCGCTCCGCCAGACGCTTCCCGCCGTTGTGCTAAGCTATGAAGCCAGTACACCCCTTGCTCAAGAGAGGAGTGCGTCGGGCTCAGCGCTCGGCTCGCCGCATTGTGGCTGCGGGAGTGAATCGTATCGGCAAACCAGGCTCGCACGCCCTCTCGCCGTACAGGACGCACATCAGGGGTGCTGCCGGGGACTCTCTGTCAGCCCGTAAGCGCCCCAAACTGTGTTCTCCGCATGATCTCCCTGCGTGAGCACAATAGATCCTCAGGGTGCTGGGGTCATGCCGGCTCTCGTCCCCGCCACGATGTGCATGGACCCCGGCATTGTTGGCGTTACGAACGAGAGGAGCGCAGCCCTTTCGCCAGGGGCCCCCCATCTCCCGAGGCCGGGAGGACGGGTGGGCCGCCCCTTTCGGCCATGGTCGTGGTACAGCTGCTGATTCTCCACTTCCAGACATGGTGTGCGATGCTGGGTCCACTCTCACCCTGGCTGTCCAGGATGCTGAGATGCGGTTACGCCCTGCAGTTCGCATGTTGCCCACCTCTTTTCAACGGGATCCTTCGTACGCAGCTCGCGTGCCCTGCAGGGGCGGCTGCTCTCGAAGCAGAGGTGTTCTTGCTCCTACGCTGGGGCGCGGAAATGGAGCTGAGCGTGGAAGAGGCACATTCGGGCTTTTACTCCCCCTAGTTCTCTGTTCCGAAGAAGAGCGGACGGATGAGACCCATTCTGGATCTGCGAGTCCTGAACGCTCATGTGGCCACCAGGAGGTTCCGTATGCCGATGGTCAAACACCTCCTGGAGAGCGTCCGTCCCCGGGACTGGATGACCTTGGTCGACCTCACGGACGCCGACTTCCACATTCCCATTCTGAGGAGGCACAGGAACTTCCTCAGATTCGCCGTGGGAGACCAGTATTTTTAATACAACCGGCTCCCCTTCGGCTGCTATCAGTGTGGTGAACCAGGCCACATCGTGAGAAACTGCCTGGCGCCGGCCCCGAAAAGGCGAGCTCTGGCGATTGAGAAGCGGGGTGGCGCTATGAGAAAGCCGGCCACCGACCCCTGCTGAGGCCGGGGTCGGCCCCAGGGTACACACTGGTGGAGAGCTGCGGTCAGGCCGAGGAGCTGCACTGGTCCTGCTGCGTGGACACCACAGAGAGAAGCATCTTCCTTGGGACCCAGGATTGCAAGCGTCGGTCAAGCCGAAAAAGACGCTGTACAAGAGAAACTGATGACTCCGCCCACTTCGAGAAGCAGTCGTCAACTACGTCCGCTGAGCGAGAGGCCGAATCCGCTCCTGCAGAGCGGGCACCAATCACCAAGCGGGAGCAGAGCCCCGCCCCCTTCAAAAAGCTGAGAGACAGCGCCTTGCCGAGGCCACCCCCCCTGGTGGCCGCCCCACGTCAGAAGCCTCACCGCTGCCACCGTGCAGCCTCTCCGCTGGGACCGCCGAAGCGGTCAACGAACTGGGGCGGCGTCGAGACATCTTTGCGGCCCACGGCAAAGACCGGGCCTCCCGGGTCCTGCATGCAGCCCATGTTTCAGTGGGGGCCGGATGCTGCGAGGTTGCGCAGCATCATGTTCACCGCTGTGTCTCCTGTCCATGGTCTGCCCGAGGGAGACCGCCCTGGGTCAGGAGATGCAAGCGCAGGCGCATGGTAGCCTTTCACCTTAACCGGCTCTCCCTGTACCGGCATTTGGAGCCACCTGGTGGGGGGGGGGCGAGAGACTTGGGACTGTTGGCGCGGACCCTCGGCTGGGACCAGCGCCGGAGGGTCCGCATTGTGTTTCGCACCGCCGGACGCAGCCTGGACTGTTGGACCCTTTTGAAGACCTTTGTTGCTGGGACTAATGGGGTTTCGGGGACGTTAAACCCCTTGGGTGGGGGCTGTGTCGTGACCGCGGGGGTCGCTAGGGGCACTAGAGAGCCGCCGCCCCAGAACTGTGTGTGAAGCCGCAAGGGCTTATGGGACACGGGACTGAGTTCGGAGGCCGTTCCGGGCCATTTCTGTGTGTTTTGTGGTTTATTTGTGTTTCCTTTCATTATGGTTATGTTTCGCTTATTCTTATGTGCTGTTTGTGTCCTTTTATTTACACATGTGTCGGACCGTGGGTCAAGGGGGTTACTTGGGGAGTGACCTGGGGCCTACGGCCCCCATGATGTTGTCTCGGTGTTGGTGTGTGAAATGTTCCCTGTGCTTGGTTGTTATCACAATAAAGCTGGGTTGAGCAACAGAGCAATCTCCGCCTCATCTTCCTACTCGAAGTCGCCGCTCGTCGCTACAATATGTTTGTTGTTTAAGTATGGTGGTGGTATACTGGAGTGAATATTTAGATAACATAAATTGTTCCTAATATTTTGTCTCCATTAATGTATGTGAATGGATTGGACAAAGGTATCAGGAACACAGGTCAATATGCACTCAAGTATCCTCATCATCCACTATGACCTCAATGCTACACTTTAAGTAGAATGATCAAACCGACAATGAAAACTAAAAATGTTTAACATTACTAAAAATAGACATAGCATTTGTACTTAATTGCATTAAATTTCATGGGTCTGCAATTTTAATTTCAATGTGTTTTTAAAATTTAGCTCACTCGCAGCTAACTTCTCACTCTCCATCACCAGCTGTGTCACCGGCAGGGCTGCAGCAGTCAATTATTTTAGTAGTTGAGTATTCTTCAAATTGTTCTGGTGATTGATTGAACTATTGAATAAAAAAACTAGAATTTGCACTCAGAGAGCGCAGACCTCCGCCACAGGTCAAATCAGTCACCAAGCCGCGCCGCATGCCGCACGCCCCCTGTCGGCGGGCCTGCCCAACTGTGTGGAAGACTGCCTTTTTCTCTCAATGATAAAGAATCCCTGAAAAAATTCCTGGATCCAGACAGTGATCCCGATCATCACCAAAATTTAATGGATTCTAAGTTAGCCCAAGACCCACATTTCCACAAAGTTTCATTGCAATCCGTCCATTACTTTTTCTGTAATGTTGCTAACAGACCAATCAACCAACAAACCGATGTGATTACATAACCTCCTGGCAGAGGTAAAAATCACTACAACTACATTCCTTACACTTCCGTTAACAGCAATACTGACAGACAAAATACTAAAACTCAGTGAATTGAGCAACCAATTCAAGTCCTCCTAAAATTAATATTTTCATTGGTAGGCTGTATTTGTTCTCGTTCTGCTCTGTTCTTCTTTGGTGTGTATACATATTGCTTTGACAACCTTAGAACAAAAAAAAATAATAATTTTCTGACCTTGTGACCTCTGGTGTCCCTCTCAGGGGTCCCACACCTCAGCGTAGAACCACTGTTTCACCTGATGCTGCTGCAGCTCCATTCAGCTGGAGTGGGATTACTTGCAATGTGGAGTAGCCATATTGAGAGCAGTTTTAGATGTGTGTGTGTGTGTGTGTGTGTGTGTGTGTGTGTGTGTGTGTGTTCTCGTATTTCTATCCTTGTTGGGGCCAAATGTCCCCACAAGGATAGCAAAACGTGGAACGACGTGCCTTGTGGGGACCTTTTTCCGGTCCTAAGTAGGAGAAACAGTGTTTTCTTGACCATGTTGTTGTTACTGAAAAAAGTAAAAGTGCAAAAACATTTCTTTAGGGTTAGGCTTTGTTGTGGTGTGGGTTAGGGTTAGGGTAAGGGTCAGGGTTAGGGGCCAGACATGAATGGGAGTCAATGGACGGTCCCCACAAGGATAGAAATACAAGACTGGGCGTGTGTGTGTGTGTGTGTGTGTGTGTGTGTGTGTGTGTGTGTGCGCGCGCATGTGGTACACTACTGAAAATAACACAAGCAAGTCAGTCGAATCCAGTGTCTGGTAATGTCTGGTCGGGTCGGATGACTCAGCCAGTGTCTCCTGGTGACACCCCACCCCAGGTAATTTCTGTACATAGAAGTTAAGTAAAAGAAGCCTCGAGGCAGAGTCAGTGTTGATTAGCCCCGATTAGACACCGACCTACTAGGACTAGCCAGATTGGGGCTTTGCCATAAAAGGTTCAATAAGATACTGTATTTGGTCAATAAACATCATTCTGGACTGTGCGTACTGTGGAACTGAAGAGTTGGTGGATCACACTGTTTTCAGATGTGAGAAATACTCCACTGAAAGAGAGCAACTTAAGGTTAGAGTTTTTCAGGAGGGAGAAGTAATGGACCTTGGGAATCTGTTGACTAATGAGAGTTGCAGTCTGCTGAGGTATCTGAGAGAGACAGGCCTGATTAGGACGGGATGTAGGATTAAGGGAATGTAGGGGGCTTAGGGTCATGTTTAGGTGCTGTGACACCTGCCATCAGGGCCGGTCCTAGGCATAGGCGAACTAGACGGCCGTTTAGGGTGCAGTGTATGGGGGGGGGGGGGGGGGGGGGGGGGGGTGACTGGCGCCGTGGCCGTACAAGGGGCGCCCCCACGCTCTGTGTTTTCCGTGTGAGCACCGCTCTGCGCCGCCCCGCTCTGGGCACTCCGTCGCACCGCACTGCTCGGCATCGCTCGGCACCCCCCCGCACCCCCTCAGGGCGCGCTCCGGACCGGCCCTGCCTGCCATTGTTGTTAGGAAGGAGTGGGGAACTGGGAGTCTGAAGCACAATGGGAACATAGAGAAGGACAAGGAAGAATGTGACTGGAGCAGGATGTGGATACAGTGGGGTGTATCAATCACACAGCTTTGGCAATAATGCACCCCAACGGCTGGTGCCAACTGAAGTCGTGATTCAATGCAGAGAATCTTATTTTTGGTTAAATTGAACTGCTTTTAAGAACAACTTATTCATTAAAAAAAAGGAGGGGGGTCTTGATGTTTTTTACATGGCAACGAGGAGTCACTGATTTCAGAAACACAACTGTTGCTTGTAATTTGGGGCATGAAAAACAAAACGACCAATGTGGTCATTTGAGTTGGATGGTTTGTTGAAATTTCTGACTTAAAATTCAATTCAATTCAATTCAGCTTTATTTATGAAGTGCCAATTACAACATAGTCGTTTCTTGATATTTTTACAGAGAAAACCCAACAGATCCACATGAGCAAGCATAAGCGACTGTGGAAAGGAAAAACTCCCTAAAACACATTTTGAATGTAACACAAATGTAAGAAATACGTCCATATGAGCAGTAATACTAATATCAGTTTCTTATTTTCTTCTAGCAACACCACTGAGAGTCGTCCTGCTGGGAAAAACTGGATCAGGAAAAAGCAAGTTTGGCAACGCCTTGATCGGAGAACCTAAATTTGATGTGGACGATTCTGCAAACTCTGGTACAAGTAAATGTCAGGCAGCCACCAAAAGAAATGGAGAAATCACAGTGGTTGATACTCCTGGTTTCTTTGACACCAGCATGGATGAAGCAAAGCTCAAACCTGAGATAGTGAAGAGTATCACAGAGTGCTCACCTGGACCTCATGCTTTTCTCATTTTCCTCAAAGTGGAGAAATACACTGAGCTTGAGATCCAGGTGATTACTAAAATAGAAAAGTTATTTTCTGACAAGGCTTTTAAATATGCTATACTGGTCTTCACTCATGGTGACCAGCTTCCTCAGGGAAAGACGATCAAACAGTTTGTCAGTGAAAACAAGGATCTGAAAGAGCTTTCAGAAAAATGTGGTGGCCGCTGTCATGTTGTTGATAATAAATACTGGAACAACAACCAGCAAGATCGTTACAGAAACAACCAGGTCCAGATCACACAGTTGCTCAGCACAATCAATCAACTGGTGGAGCAAAATGGAAGAGAATGCTACACCAATGAGTTGCTGCAAGCAGTGGAGAGAAACATCAGAGAAGAGACGGAGCGAACCGGATCCAGAGAGGAGGCAAAGAAAAATGTCTCTGACACTTTCCTCAAGAAGACAGCTGGTTTTGACACAGAAGATTTGCTGGCAGCTTTTGTTGGTCATCCAGGAAAGGTTGCATTGGTTGTTGCAGTATTTCTTGGTGTTGTTATTGTTGCAGGACCAATTGCTGGAGTTGCAGTAGGGGTAGCTGCTGGAGCTGCTTCAGGGGTAGCTGCTGGAGCTGCTGCTGGAGCAGCTGTTGGATCTGTTGTGGGGTTAGCTGCTGGAGCTGGTGCAGCAGGGGCAACTGTCAGAGGTGTTGTAGCAGCAGCTCGTAGACGTCCTGCGGAATATGAACTTGTTGAAACAGATTCAGTTGAAGAGGTTGAAGTGTATCCAGCCGAGACAACATGTGAATCATTAAACACACAGAGAAAAACAAAGGCCGAATAGAGAGGCATACCTCTGATAAAAAGAAAAAAAAAATCCGACAAAACAATAAACCTTTCAGGTGATTTGTACACACACACACACACACACATATATTCATTCATTCATTTCATTCATTTTCCGCCGCTTTATCCCTTTCGGGGTTGCGGGTGGCTGGAGCCAATCCCAGCTGCTGTGGGCGAAGGCGGGGTACACCCTGGACAGTTCGCCAGTCTGTCGCAGGGCTGACATATATAGACAAACAACCATTCACTCACACATTCATACCGAGGGGCAATTTTAGGGTGATCAATTAACCTACCATGCATGTTTTTGGACCGTGGGAGGAAGCCGGAGTACCCGGACGGAACCCACGCACACACGGGGAGAACATGCAAACTCCACACAGAAAGGCCCCGAGCCCCGGCCGGTATTTGAACTCAGGACCTTCTTGACACACACATATACATATATACATATATACATATATACATATATACAGAGATAAGTGTATATTACAGATACACTTTTTTTCTTTGCAGTTGTTTGAAAAACAGGTAACACCTTTGAGATGATTCCATCATGAAAATAGTCCCAAAAAAGGAAAGAAAATGTAAAGTTACACTATCAGTATCGTGAGAGCAAAACTCAATCGAGAATGAATCAATTTTTTTTTCTTTTAGGTCATTCTAAAACAATGATAATTTGTCAAGTTTTCTTTCCATCAATATTTAATCAATGACAAGTGGGGACGACGAGATACCTCTGAATGTTATGACAAATAGTTTAATTTGGGTTCTTGATGATATAGAGAAATGAAAGTAATGAAACAATTTCATTCACTTTGACAAATCAACATGTGTCCACTCCCACTGTAAATCAGGAGTTAAGTGAACATGTTGCACACCTTCTATACATATCTATTGTTGTACATTAATTCAATAAATTACCGTTGTTCATCTTCAAAATCAGTCCTGGTCTCTGAAAGAGATTTTATCAAAGGATATCTTGTTTGAATTCAGTTTTTTGTTGTTTTCTTCTTTTACATGGAAACTGATTTGTAAATGGTTCAGATTCCAAAACCATAACTGTTTTCCTTCACTTTGTGCATGAATGTCTTTGAGTTTATCTACAAATTGATCATTTAATTTTTTGTCTAAAGTTGTAAATACAAAGTCTCTGAATGAATTGAATAGATATAGGAACAATAAGTTATATATATAACTATATACTATAGGAATAGTTTTGCTTCATTTACTTTTCAACGTAGTGATGTTATTTTCACTCAGCAAAAAGCATTTTAACATTATGATCTGTTTTTTTCTCATTCAAAACAAAGTTTCCAACTGTATATCAAAACCTTTTTCTGAAAAAAAAATAAACTGAAATCATTTGTGTTTCTTTTCTTTTTTTTTTAACAGTTATATTATGTTTGAATAATCAAAGCCAGTAAATAATCCATCTGCTCTTAGTAGTGTCTTTTGTCTTTAATCCAACTAAAACATGTATAAAAATTGAGTATCTGGAGAAATACACCACATCCTGTTATGTCACAATGTTTTGTTTTTTCAGGCCATTTAAACCAGAAAAGTAAAGTCACACAATGGCAAGTGAACAGGAAACATTAAATTGACTTTCTTGTAGTTCTTACTGTTAATAATCAAGTTCAGATTTTCTTATCTAAAGAAAATATTTTCAAGGAAAGTTTTATGACTTTCTTCACATTGACACTCACAAAAATGTTATAAATGCAAGTAAATTGCAACGACATTTATATTTCACACCACCTTTTTGTTATTGATCATGTAGATAAGGCCTGATTGAGCCCATTTTATAGTTACAACAGTTGTATTAGCTCAAAATGGACAAAAGTCTGACACTGCTCATGCACTTTTTTTGTTTCCTCTCTTTGAATCTCAACTCACTCTGAGAGAGTTGCTTCTGGCTCAGAAATGTGCAGGTTTCACAGTTGTTCAGTTGCCACATTGGATTAGATATTAGATGAATGTAAAAATAGATATTTGTGAATTAAATCAATTAGTTTAGTGAACAAAACAGTTCATGAAGCATGTGGGAAGGCTGCAGTTTACAAACACATACTTACCTGTTCATCACTGAAAAAACATTTGATGGCCTCTCCTCTACTATTTTATTTGTTATTGTTATTTTAGTTGGTTTATATGCTGCACAGGTACAGGTACAGTGTTTGACATCTTGTGAAGAAGTCAAATGTGTCAATGTTGGACAGTGCATGAAAAGAGGGATTTTCTTCAGTAAACAGCATTGTAAATTGCTGTGAAATTACAAGTCAACGACTATTAACAGGAACCCGCAGACAGCATAGAAAACTACAGGGTTCGAAAGGCTGATGTCACATTGAGGCGAGTCGGAGCCCACCCCCCAGGCCCCACCCAGCACAACCCCCTCTATAGCTACGTCGCTTTTTGATCCTTTGATATCGGCTCTTCCTTGAATCTTCAGGGGGATTGTTTAGTCTTCCAGGGGCGCCAAACACAATCAGAAAGTATCTTGTTTTGGCGGAAGGAGCCGTTTGACCTTCCTTTGCTCAGTATCTCCACATTCAGACATAAGCTGGTTTAACCCTCTCGGTGATGGTGACATCCAACTTGCGTCTCAATCGTCCATAACCCAAACTGTCCACCTTTCGAAAGAGTTCGCACAAACGGTCAGCCACAGCTTTTGCTCTTTTGATTTGAAAAGACCGTCATCCCTTGGATGTCTTTTGTGGTGGCGGTCTTCTTAATCCTCCAGAGGATCAGGCCGCAGCACAAGCCAATCAGCAGCAGGCCGATCATCATAAATCCGCAAATGTAATCATCCACAATGACCTTGACGGACAGGGGTTCCAGGCATGTGACACCCCTTCACTTCTCCCGGGCGTCCATCACATACCCAGCATGCCGAGTCCCGTCCGGACAGGCAGGATCCCCCGCTCCTGTGCTCTTCGTTGAAAACATCGTATCAGTTGCGTAGAGAGAGACCAGCTGATCAATTCCATGGCTGATATTTGGTTTGTTCGAAAAACCAAGTCAAGTGATTACTCCAGTAAAACAGACGAGACAAGAGTGCAGCAAGCAGAGACAAGAGGGAGGGAGAAGCAAGTAGGGAGCGATAGAAAAAGCGTCCGCCTCCTCCGAGAGCCAGCAAAGAAGGGCCTCACGATCCTTCTGACTTTTTGGGTTTTAAAGGTGGAATACAGGATTTTGATTTCCGGGTGAATCACCTAAATAATTGGTGGGTCTGTTTGTCAATCATTCTGACGAGCTGGTTTCGTAAGGCTTGTCTCGTAAGTGCTTGCGCCCAATAAGCTTCTCCCTTTTGCGCATGCGCATTCAGAGTGTTTATGTAGCCAGTGAGCTTCTGAGCTAGTACTTACCGATGGTGAGACTGACAAAATGAAACTAACTGTTTCGGAAAACAAGCTTTATGTATGAGCGAGGCCGATCGCAGAAACTGTAAACAGAGCCGTGCACGTCCGGAGAAGAGGAGATCGCGCTCGCACGCTTCCGCGTTTCCTGGGAGAAGCAGGAGAGCCAGGCGGATGGTCTGGCGCGTGCACGTTGTTCAAAAAGTGAGTAACAGATGTTTGGCTTCGTCTTTTCGATAAAATCCTGTATTATACCTTTAAGCAGGAGGTGTCGGAAAAGTTACCACAGGGATAACTGGCTTGTGGCTGCCAAGCGTTCATAGCGACATTCGGTCCTTCGATGTCGTCTTTTCCTATCATTGTGAAGCAGAATTCACCAAGCGTTGGATTGTTCACCCATGAATAAGGAACGTGAGCTGGGATTAGACCGTCGTGAGACAGGTTAGTTTTACCCTACTGATGATGTTTTGTTGCAATAGTAATTGTCAGAGCTGCAGCCTCACGTTTGGTTTGGGTGTTGTCACCACAATCAATAGCTATTTTGGACAGTGCATATTTGATTTCCCTGTAATTGTCCTTTAAAGTTTTTGTGGAGTCTGCTCTGCAACTACATCTGGTAGAGCAGAGGGATTTTAGAGTGTGGTTAATGTAGTTGTCACTGTGAAAACTATGTTCCAGCAGTGGGTTGAAGCACTACAAAATGAATACAAAGTCTGCAACAACTCAAGAAAGCTGTCAACTTCCTCGCAGAAGTTATCAGTGCTATTTATACCTACAAGATTCAGTGAATGGGCAGCACAAGGTGTATAATGGATCAGCGGGTTCCCTTTTTTGAAGTGTGCCTGTAGCCCGTTGTTTTTACCAGACATATTGCTGGCATTATCATAACTTTGGCCACAACAGTTAGACAAGTCCAACCCCAAGTCTCTCACCATTTTAATAACACACTCTGCCAAACTTATCCCTGTGTGACTGTGGATGGGTTCAAACCCCAAAAATTGTTCCACAACTTTGCCATTTTCACTGACAAAGCGAAAAACAAATGTTAGTTGGTGTAGAATCAACGATTACAGAGAAATATTTGGCTTGTTTGATTTCTTATGCTCTGACTTGTTTCATTTTCTCACTCATTAATGATAGAAATTCTTCACACACAGTTGATGACAGGTATTATGGCTTACCTCTACCCTTATTCCTGTGCTTCTCTATATGTGCCTTTAAAAATGGGTCAAACTCTGCTATAAGTTCAAGAAGTCCTAAAAAGTTTCCATTGTGTGTGGAGCCCAGCAGTTCATTGTTGCCACGGAATGGTAATCCTCTCGCTCCCAAAAACTTGATGACAGCAACTACACGTCGAAGAACTTCTTTCCAATACAGCTGTTCGGCCTCACATTGCCGGGAGAGAGAAGTATCCTCTCTGTCTGTGTGTTTTGACCTCTGCAATAAAGATAGCATGTTCTGTCTGTGCTCTGCGCTCTTTTTGTTAGCACAAATCATCTCTGGATGTTTCCAGTCACAGAATCCATTGATAAATGCATGCTTTCGTGTTGACAGAAGTTTGCATGCGTAACAGTTGTTGAATAATTTTATAATATTCTTTACATCATGCTTATTATATTATGTTGTTTACTGTTATTCATATTATGCATGTCTCTGTTAGATATAGTGTGCTTGTGTACACAGGTGTGGAAAAGGCAATGTATTCTTTTAGGTTTTCCTGCCTGCTATTTTTCATTTTTACGGCAGCCTCTTGGCAGCTGGACAGTTTGCTTTTTTCTAAAGCTTATGGTGCGTTCACACCGGACGTGTCGCAAGCGTCGTGAGCGGCGCTTTTCTATGCAAAGTGTATGGTGGACGAGCGTCGTGGAGCGGCGGGCGGCGGGGCAGCACATCAGGAGCGTCAGGAGCGTCGACTTTTGAGCGTTTCGAGCGTCGACGCCCACGACGCGCGTCCCCGGCGTCAAGAGCGTCGTGAGCGTCGCTTTTTGAGAGTTGGGAAAACTGAACTTTCGACGCGCTGCCGCTGGGCGTCAACCAATCAGAGACGATCCCTCCGGTGCTACGTCACTACGAGTGATCCGAGCACCAATGCGGGCCAGCCAGTGTTGCTAACTTGACGACTTTCTCGCTAAATCTGGCGACGTTCCAAAGCCTCTTGGCGACTTTTTTTGTCATAAGCGACTAGCGACAAATCTAGCGACATTTTCTGGTGCTCTGGAGACGTGACAGGACGTCTCATTGCAGTCGTCAATGAGCAGCGGATGCTGCCCCTCCCCTGTCCCAAAGCACTCACAGGCGGTCAGTCTCATGCAGCGCTCCCCGCTGCAGTCAGAGCAGAGAGGAGCAGACCAGCCAATAGTGATTTTTCCGACGACGACGCGGTCCAGCTTTATTTAACAAATAAAGCCGAGCCGCTCTCGTGATGCGATCCGCCATAGCTGGAAACAGAAATCAGCCTCCCGCATGCCAATAAACTGACGCGCCTCGCGAGCGTCGCAAGCTTTGTGACCACCTGGTGTCAAGCGTCATGCTTGAAGCGTCACAAGCGTCAGCTTCGAGGCGTCCCAAGCGTCGACGACGCCCGCGATGCGTCCGGTGTGAACACACCATAAGACTACAGGTCATTTGCCTCTCTGTTTCCCTCTTACGCAAATGGGGCTCATTTGACAAGGAATGTGACACTATGTGAATTGTTGAACAACATCTGGCATTTGAAAAGGATGGATGGAGAATTGATGGAGGCTGATAGGGCCTCAGAAGGGGTCACAGACAGGCACCTTTGTAGGGAGGGGGGAAGAGAGGCAAATGACAGGTTCACAATTGTGCTTTTAGATGTGTACAGCCACCATGGAGGGTTACGGAATGGTTTATAGCATTTGTATAGTCTTGACGGAAAGTCATATAAGATGCAATGTACTCCCAGAAAATAGTATAAATAGATGGAGCGGAGAGCGGTCCGCGCGTCAGTTTTTTTTTGGTCTACCTGACTGCCGGGGGTTTTAGTAATAAAGCTCTCTACTTTGCATTTTGACTCCGACTCTGCCTGATTTTCCGAGGAAGACCAAGAGTGAAGACTTCAAGAACCAAGAGTGGATATACTTGAAGATTTTGAGATTTTTCCAGAAAACGTGTTTGTGGGTTTTTTTGCACCGTGACTGGCCTAGGATACTTTTTAAATAAAAATCCACAACACAGTACACCGAACCAACCGATTGCGAGTAGAAAAGCCATTCCCTCGGTACGATCTGGCCATTTTAGAGCCAGCAAAGAAGTACGTCATTTGTGAGAGAGTGGGTGCAGGACCCAAGTCCCGACTCCCTCACTGATGCAGGATATTTGGCAGCACGGTTCTGGAAAGCAGCCCCACTCAAATGCCTCTTCCCGGAGTTGCTCCATGATGGGACCCCAAAGTGTTGGATTGCTGGGACACAATTGCAGTGAAGCCCCTGAGCGCAAACTGGTTGTGACGGGAGGCTCATCACCCACCTCAACGAGCGCCGGCGTGGTAGAAGCAGGTGTCGGTCTGTTGTCGCAAGCGGCTTGGGGATTCCCGCTGACCAAGTCGTTAATGATGCTAGCAGCAGGGCGAACACGAGCTGTTTCATCAATGGCTGGTAACTGGCAATTGGCAGGTGAAGATGCTCTTTCGCTAACCAGGCTATACCATGCTTCATCGTCTCCCTGTGCCAGGCTGGTAAGTGAACTGAAGAACGTACCTATTTTTGGTATATTCCTTAAGTTTTTGTTATGCCTTATGTCTCTATCCGCTCAAATTTTCTGTTTAGCGCACCTACTTAACTGTCTCCCCGCTTTTTCCATTTTGGCATTCTTTCAGGTGAATAGCATAACTGATGTACAAGGGGGGAGCCAAAAGAAACCGGACTGTGGTTATAACTTTTTATTTTTTTATTTTCACATTTAATCAAAACTGTCACCTTCAAAGTACTCTCCTTCGGCTTCAATACAGTGCTGCAGTCGGGACATCATGTCTAAGCCAGCCAGCCTGCAGTGTGGTGAGAGAATATAGGATATACTTTCTGTCAAAATGGTATGACGTCATATAAATTTAATCATCAAAAAAAATACCTGAAAAATAAAAGTCCCGCCCCCAGCACCCCCCGCCCGCCCCCGCCCCCGCCCCCGCCCCCGCCATTCTTCCGGAATGAGGTCATGTCTGAGTAAAAGGCGGGAAATTTAAAAAAGGGGTTCTGTCTTTCCATAGGCGTAAGAGTGAGTCAAGATTTGCATTTGCTATATTGTAGATGTGTACTGGCTGCTCTGTAGTCTGCATGACTGTATTGAACTTCCATCCAGAGAGCAGGGTTCTCTTTGAGTGGGAGTTCAGGGAGGTAAAATACTTCTTGTATTTTTTTTGGAGGGAAAGTTTCATATGTCAGGCTGAGGGATGATGATGAGAACCAGATGTAGTAATGTAAATATCACGTGTCAGTGTCAGCAGAAAAAGAGCGGGAAAGTTAGCCTGTCACAAGGTTGCCATTGTATGTTGCGGGCTGAGGGATGATGATGAGAACCAGATGTAGTAATGTAAATATCACGTGTCAGTGTCAGCAGAAAAAGAGCGGGAAATTTAGTAAAACACAAGGTTGCCATTGTATGTTGCGGGCTGAGGGATGATGATGAGAACCAGATGTAGTAATGTAAATATCACATGTCAGTGTCAGCAGAAAAAGAGCGGGAAATTTAGTAAAACACAAGGTTGCCATTGTATGTTGCGGGCTGAAGGCTGATGAGAACCAGATGTAGTAATAATAATATGCATACCAATATCTGTTTACATTAAAGCGATACTTCAACATTTTGGCAAATTGGCCCATCTAGGGCAATTCGGTAGTCATTTAGAACAGCATACTTACTTTTTTTGTGAGGGCGAGCTGTTGTTTATTCAGCGGTGCGTCTGAGGAGAGCTTCACGGCGGACATAATGGAAGTGGATGGTACAGTAGCTTCCCTCGTCAAACTCATCAATCCAACACAATCCAACAACCCCAAAACACACTTTGGTGGACACGTTATAATCCCCACATTCACTACGCTGTGAAATATTAATGCAAAATTACGAGATTGAGCGTTTTTTTTGCGAAGATTGCTAAGACGGAACTACTTACTAAACATGGCGTCTGGGCGTAGTGATCTCAAAAGAAAAAGTAGTTCCCAGTATTTGCTTCAATGTCGTAACGCTACAATATTATTTGTTGGTGTTTCACAGCGTAGTGAATTTGCGGATTATAACGTGTCCACCAAAGTGTGTTTTGGGGTTGTTGGATTGTGTATTTGATGAGTTTGACGAGGGAAGCAACTGTACCGTCCACTTCCATTATGTCAGCCGTGAAGCTCTCCTCAGACACACCGCTGAATAAACAACAGCTCGCCCTCACAAAAAAAGTAAGTATGCTGTTCTAAATGACTACCGAATTGCCCTAGATGGGCCAATTTGCCAAAATGTTGAAGTATCGCTTTAAGGCCCCCTTTCTGAGTGGGCTCGTACCCTACGGGTGTGATCATGAGGAAAAGAGCGGGAAATTTAGTAAAAAGTGCGTGAGAGTCCCCTATTGAATGTTTGCTGAGTGTGAGATAATGACAACCAGATGTGGTAATGTTTATATTACCTCCTGACTTATGGAGAGTCCGTGGATGCAATGTCACATGAGTGTAACGTGATTAATAGTAAGACAGATTCCATGAGGGGACTGGCGCCCTTGGGGTGGACCCCTGGGGGCTCCATCCATCCATCCCTTTGCAGAGAGACAAATATGGTCTGTCAGTGTTGCTGACTGAAGCCTGATGAGTACCATATGTAGTAAAAATATGAATTTGGTGTGTGTGTGTGAGTGTGTGTGTGTGTGTGTGTGTGTGTGTGTGTGTGTGTGTGTGTGTGGGGACCGTGGGGGTACATCCCGCACCCCCCTCCCATCTTTCCCCGCCAAGCGTGCCTATATATTTCTGGGGGTTTGAACCTGAGCACCACATTGTTGGAGCTTGGGGTATCAGAGTCTTGGGTTGTGGAGCTTCAGACTGCTGCATCTTCGTCCAGCAGGGAACCACATCCGACCTCCGAGGAAGACTGACTTCTCTACATCATGGGGAGCACCTGCATGTATGTATTATTTTCTACTGGAAGCTTATATTTTTGTAATATTAGAATAATGGGGTTGGAATAATTATTTTCTGGGCATTATAGATCAGGGGTAACACTGGGAGACAGTGAGGGTCTGACAGTGGAAAGATCGCCTTCAAATCAGGGTGAGTTGACGTTTCCTTTGTCTGTCTCTTATAATATTTTAAAATAACTGTCTTTACAGTCTGTTTGAAATCAATATATCTTGTCATTTTTTCTGTCCATTTTTAGACCAACTCATCATTGACCTCACCACCCCACCAGCCTCCCCCACCCCTACGAGGTCTTCGCCCGCATTCGGCTCTCTCTGGACTCCAGCTGCCCCTCCACCATCACCGAGTACTGGGCCATCTCATGCATTCAGCTCTCTTTGGACTCCACACACTGTTGGCGCTGATCGTAAGCTATTTTAGTATGTTTTTTTTTCAGCAGTCAGTGAATTGCGTGGATATGGTTTGACTGATTAACACCAATTTTACGTGTTCCAGGAATTGCGGTTGTTCCACCATCAAGATTGAACGATCCTGAAAGAGAGGAAGAGGCTTCAGGAGTTGCATCTGGGGTTGACTGCGAAGAGGAAGGAGGACAGCAAGCCTCTGCAGAAGACCGGAGCGAAGATGTGCGCGGTGAGAGGAATGAGGAAGATGATGAAGTGAGAAATTATTTCCTCAATCAAGAGAATGACTATGAAGATATGACAGGGCACACCACCCGCAGCCTTACAATCCCCCGCCTTGAAGACGCTGAATCAGATTTCTTCAACCATGTAGTGCCGGTGATTGAACAAGCGTTTGAGACATTCATAAATGATTCATTCCTGTTAAAGGAACGCATGCTCGTACAGATATACCAGCGTCTTAGATAAAATCTCAATCGTGCTCAAACACGTGGGCTGGGTGTCAGTGCTATCAGCCGTGCTATCACCCGCGGGCAGAGATCCCCGCTACCGAGACTGCCCCCACTTCTCTAAATCACCATTTGCTGAAATCAATAACTGAAGCTTTTAAAAATATTGGAAAAAACAATTGATCAATCAGAAAGTGACAATCTCTTAGAAATCCCTCAACACCTCCTCCGCACGATCTCCGAGTTGAATGGTGAAACAGTAATTGAAAGTGTTAATCGTCCGTCTCATCCCGGCTCGCCAACACAGCACCCCCACCATCCCTCTCAAAGTAGTAGAGTTTTTCTCCCAAGCGAAGATGAGCTCGTGGAGCTTCTGGAGACCTACAGATATAGTGAGTCAGCAGGGGTAGATGACACCACGTCAGACAGTATATGGAGTCCTGCTGACAGCTCATGCTGCGATGCACTCACCTGTTTGAGAGACAAGGAAATTCGCAAATGAGTGAAGCTTGGAGTCCTGCAGACTGGTTGTGCGTGGAATCAGCGTTGGCTACAGAGAGCGCTCTTCAACAAGGGAGAGGTGAAGAGATTGGGGACAGGGAAACTGAGGCACACGTTGATTCACTCTCTGGAGATGCTGCAGGCTGCAGTAATTGGTCAAACACAGGCACTGCAAGTAATGATAACATCAATGTCACTCAGCGAGAGCGCTTTAACAACCTCGAGATTCGCTGCATGCTCCGCTTTCCACCTCCATCTACAACTCCTAATTTTCACGATTTTTATGTGAATGTGACTAATGGAGTACATGGTCGAATTTCAGAAATTATCCAAAGACTTCAAGCAGAGCCAAACGATATCATTCAAGTGACTTTACGAGCCGATCGTCTGCAAGATGATGTTAGTGCAATTGTACGCTATGGGGTCAGTGAGCTCTCTGAATTCCAAGATCTTTTAGATAGATTAGTGCAGAGCAATATGTCCGTGTTCACTGATGGGTCCTTGGAGCTAACTGTTAACCTTGTTAGAGCACCACGCGGGAGTGGTAAAAGGAAAATAGAATCGTGCTTTGAGGCTGAAATTATCAGAAAAAAAGCTAAACATTTATATGTACTTTTGAATCCCGATCAGACATGCTTTGCTGTAAATTTAGCTTGGCTGAAAAACCCGGAGCTATCATATGTTGACGCTATGGCAGTCGGGCGCGACATTCACATTAGGGCCGGTCTGACTCTTGATGACGACGTGACATTCAGCAATGTAGAGCAATTTGAACAGTTGGTGAATTGTAAAATTGTTATTTTTTATCGTGCGAATGATATTGAGAATAACCGGGTGAAAAACTTGTCTACATTTCAAACACAAACACCTTCGCGTCCAAAAACATATTATCTCCTCCTACACAATAACCACTATTATGGAATCAAGAACGTGAGAGCCTTTTTAGGCGTAAATTTTTTCTGCGAACATTGTCACACCGGCTATCATATGCGGTACAGACACTCATGTGCAAGGAGTTGTAATATCTGCAACACCGACTGCAAAGAAAGCTTAATTCAAAAAACTTACTGCGAGCGTTGTAATAGGTTCTGCATGAATATTCAGTGTTTCGAGAGCCATCGCGAGTTAAAATGGTATCCAGAGGCTAAAAAAGCAGTCTCCAATTGTGAAATAAATAAAAAATGCCCAAAATGTAAATTAGTCTACTACGTTTCGATTAAAAATCCTCAGCCCCACAGATGCATTGTTAAACGCTGTCCGATCTGTAAACACAGTAAAACCACTTTACCGTCATTGAGTGAAGAAAGAGCATCAGCTGTTGACTCGGGGAATCAAAACTCCAATTCTACTGCAGAAGCTGAAGAAACACATATTTGCTATATGCGGGTAAAAGAGCTGACGCCTGTGGAGAAGATTTATGAAAAGAAGCTGGTATTTTTTGATTTTGAGACCGCTCAAACCACCGGTACTCATCTCCCTGTGCTTGTTGTAGCTCAATCGTCAGACGGTGAGGAATGGATCTGGGAAGGGTCTGACTGTGCTTTAATGTTTCTCATGCATTATCGAAAAAAACAATATCAAAACACAACATTTATATCGCATTATGGGAAGGGTTTTGACCACCACATTATTTTAAATGTATTTGTGAAACAGGGTATATCACCATTCGTTGTGGCTCAAGGGAGTAAAATAATTCTGATTGTGGATACTGACTTTCACCTTAAATTTATTGATTCATTTTCCTTCATACCCATTCCACTCAGGGATTTCCCTAAGGCATTAGGCTGTAAAACTAAGCTCAAAAAAGGTTACTTTCCACACAAATTTACAGATTTTTCAAAAGTCGGGTATAAGGGGAGATATCCTGCTCCTGCGATGCATGGGGTTGATGAAATGAATCCTACACAGCGAGAAAGTTTCTTTCATTGGTATGAGACAATAAAAGATCAGGAATTTGACTATGATCGTGAGTTAGTAGATTATTGTAAAAATGATGTTCAAATCCTAGCAGAGGGTGCAATGAAATTTCGTGACGAATTCATACAAACAACAAAGTGTGATCCGTTTGAGAACGTTACAATTGCTTCAGCTGCATTGACTGTTTTTCAAACCTTATTCTTACAACCTGAATCTGTCGCGATACCTTCTCCTGATAATTACCAATCATCATTCAAGGCTTTCTCACATGCTTCAATCCAGTGGTTGGAGTATGAGGCTTTCTCACGTGGAATTTCAATTCAACATGCATTGAATGGGGGAGAAGTTAAAATCGGACGCTATTTTGTGGACGGCCATGCGATGGTAAACGGCGAGACACATGTCTTTAGTTTTTTTGGATGCTTTTACCACGGCTGTAGATCCTGTTATAACCCACACGATAAATCTCCCCTCACAGGTGATTGTTTTAGCGAGTTATACTCAGACACAATAAAAAGAACTGAGCGTTTAAAAACTGAATACAATGTTCGTTCAGTGGTGACAATGTGGGAACACGACTGGAAGTTCATTAAAAAAACAGACCCTGGTGTTAAATCTTTCTTGGAGAGGTTTCAAGAACCAATTCCTCTAGACCCTAGAGAAGCTTTATACGGAGGGCGGACCATCGCTGTCCGGATGCGTCATGTTGCTGAGGGTGATGAGGTGATCAACTATTTTGATTTCACTTCACTTTATCCCTACATTATGTCGTGTCGATCATTTCCGCTTTCACATCCAAAAATAATCAGAAACAATTTTGATGCAGTTGAAAATTACTTTGGCTTGATCCATGCTAAAGTCTATCCACCGCGTAAACTGTTTTTCCCAGTACTTCCTACCAGAAACGATAAAGGGAAGCTTATTTTCACATTATGCCGTTTATGTGCTCTCACCAACAATCAAACTACGGAATGCAAACATGACAAAGAAGAAAGAGCATTACGTGGTGTATGGGTGACTGTTGAGCTAATGGAGGCACTGGAAAAAGGATACGTTCTGGGCGAAATTTATGAAGTGTGGCATTTTGAAGAAAAATCCAACAAACTCTTTAAAGACTACATTTACACCTTCCTTAAACAAAAACAGGAAGCCTCGGGTTATCCTCCGGGGGCTGATGACCCTGCAAGCTAACGTGCCTACATCGAGGAATACCAAGAGCACCAGGGTATTACACTTGACCTTCAGAAAATTGCCCATAACCCGGCTAAAAGACAAATTGCAAAACTGTTACTAAATTCACTATGGGGAAAGTTGGCACAAAGATCCAATCAGCTTACAACAACTCTGGTGAACAAATCCGAACGCTTTTTTGAATTCCTCTTTTCCAGCAAATATGTGATTTCACAGTTTCAGTTCATTAATGACAGAGTTGCACTGGTCCAGTGGCGGTATACTTCTAACTGTATCACACCCCCTGGCGATGTGAATGTTTTTATTGCCGCCTTCACAACTGCTTATGCACGTCTTGAGTTGTATAAGCAGCTAGATTTACTCCAAGAAAGGGTTTTTTATTGCGATACCGATTCAATAGTGTTTGTCTCGAGACCTTGCGATCAGTATAACCCTCCAGTTGGAAATTATCTAGGAGATTTGACATCTGAATTAGACCCCGGCGACTCTATTAAATCATGGACTGCAGCGGGTCCGAAATCCTACGCCTATGTAACAGAGCGCGGTAAAGCGACTTTACGTGCTAAGGGGATTACACAGAATTATGAAAACTGTAAAAAATTCAACTTTGACAGTCTCACAGCCCTGGTAGAACCATATCTCAAAGACCGCGAGTCTCGTCGTGAAATTTCTGCACGTTACAATAAAATTACACGAAATCTGAAAACCTTTGAGCTCACTAATAAAGAGAGGGTGATCAATTTTGGCATTGACTGGGACAAGAGACGCCTTTTTCCTTCAGGAAAATCGTTACCGTTTGGCTATTAAAAACATCTCCCCCTGTGTTCTGTCTCAAAAGAACTGCATAGATTTATGATGGGATGACCTGAGGCTTCCCTATACAGTTCTTTTGAGAAAGTATTATTATCCCATATAATGCTTAGTAAGCACTGTATTTTCACATGTATTTTGTATCTTGCATCATATATTTTGTATCCGATGTAGTATGAAATATCTGTATGGTTTATTCACATGAATGTTGTAACACCAGTATTGTTTATCCACATGTATTTTGTATATCAATAAATCATATTTCTTCTTCTTCTTTATTCACACCCCCTCATTTTTCCTCCCACTAATTTGCACTGATAAATAAGCGAGCAGGATTACTTAAGTATTCAGTTCATCAAAAGACTGAACGTTGATCATGGCTGAAGAGGTGTATTTTGACCCACGTTTCAAACTGCCCTTTACAGCTCTACTTGTAGGAGCAAGCGGGAGTGGTAAATCATTCTTTGTCAAACGGCTTCTTGAAAATATGGAACATACTTTGTCTAGACTCCCTGATCGAGTCATTTGGTCATATTCCTCCTATCAACCTATTAGGGGTGTAACGGTACACAAAAGCCACGGTACGGTACGTACCTCGGTGTAAGGGTCACGGTTCGGTACGTTTTTCGGTACAGTGGGGAAAAAGTAAAAAAAACTCACAAATGTACCAGAACATTTTTCCCAAGCTTTCCCATGCGACACATTATTGGCCCAGTTTACATGGTGTTTTTTCAATCCGATTGTAAACAATAGTATTAAACGCGAGTGTATTCATGTACAGCATACAAAGCATCCACGATGAATCCGCGTTTACAAGGACCCTGTGACATGCGCACAAAGTCTCACGAGGAACTTGCAGGTCTTCCTCTCTGCAGCAGAAGTCCTCAGCGCCAAGCAGAGAGTTTTTATCTGCTGATATCTGCTCAAATAATGTCCCAAAATCTCCATGATACGCTGCTGAAGGAGCGGCTGCTCCCCTGACCGCAGCACCGCCGTGCGGAGCAGCACGTCTCGGTGTGAGCTCTGCGCCGCATGCCGATGTTTCGAATTAACTGGTGCCCGTGTTAACTTGTGACCAATAATGAGTGAAACATCTAGTCGTTCTGGCGAACGTCGGTTATCGACAGTTACAGTGAGTGTATACGTTTAAAGTCTTTTGTGAGTCTTACTTTAACAACTGCTGTAATCAGCATGTGTTTACACAGACCTCTGCTGTCATTCGTTAACACGGGAACCAGTTAATCCATAACACCAGCCGGCGATCGCTCGTATTCTGCTATGGAGCTCTTTATACAACTCGCTGTTGTGCGATTTGGTTCCATCTCGCCTCTCCAATGTTTTTTATGTCGGGGTTTTGTATTAAAAAAGTGTTTTTCCACCACCGTGGCGTTCTCTGCTGGTTTTTTGACTGTACTGCTTCCCGTTTACTGGCACGTCACACGTCACTCCGTATGAGGGAACGCACGCGGAACAAATACTCTCCCGTTTAATCCGCTCCGCCACACGCTGCAGCTCTCATTCCGCTTGTACTTTCTTCTTTGTTTGTTCATGTTTGGACCTGCTTGTTCTACTTCTTCTTCTTCTGTGATAATGGTGGTTGCCGGCTGCTTTTAGGCTCATTACCGCCATCTAAGGTTGGAATTTTTTTTTTTTTTTTACTCACTGGTGTATTCGTCGTGTGATTGTGTGTGCCGAACCGTGACCCCCGTACCGTGACGGTACGGGACGAATACAAATACCGTTACACTCCTACAACCTATGTATGAGGAAATGGCAAAAAATGTAAAGATTACATTTATTGAAGGAATTCCTGATTCTTTGACGGATGAAAATATTTTTCCATCAAACCAGCATAATCTGTTGGTGATTGACGACTGTATGGATATCGGGGTGAATCATGATGAATTAATGAAGGCTTTTACCATGTATAGACACCATAGAAAATTATCAGTCATTTTTCTAGTTCAAAACTTATTTCAGCAGGGGAAGCACAGCCGAACGATTAGCTTGAACACAAATTACATCATTCTCTTCAAATCTCCGCGTGATAAGTTACAGATAAGAATTTTGGCTCAGCAGATGTTCCCGGGGCAGAGAGAATATTTTCTGCAGAGTTTTAACGACGCCACAAAAGAGCCGTATTCGTATTTAATCGTCGATCTGAGACCTGACTGTCCAGAACATTACCGGCTGAGAAGCGGGATACTACCTCACCAGTGGCCTGTAGTTTACCTGTATAAAAAGTGATTCGAAAATGTCTAAACGGATTAAAAGAAATCTACCTGTTTTTAAAGCCTTGCTTGCTCTGAAACCCTCAGAGAGAAGGATCTTTCTATGCCAGGGACCGGATGATCTCATACTGGCCCTCTGTGAAATAGCACTTAACGTGTTGAAAGGTAACGTCCCGTTGACCTCTGATCAATACAGCAAATTGAATAAACAGAAGAGGTATATCAAGCTTTTTGCTAACTGCAAAACAGGAGTGAAGCATAAGCGCAAGGTGCTGACTCAGACTGGTGGTTTTCTCCTCCCATTATTAGGGGCCGCTGTCCCATTCTTGACCAGTTTGCTTGCCGGACGGAGATAGGCAAAGATAGAGATATAGCCGCACACGACGCAGCCGCATCATGGCATCCTTTAATAAAATGTACATGATTTCGCCGCAACAACTGGAGAGTTTAACCAAGAAAAAAACAGGTACAGAAAACATCGCAGAGAAGGCACAGCATGAATTGGAAGAGAAAATGGAACAAGTTTTGGAGCAACCGGGGACCGCTTACAGCAAAAGCCTACACTATAATAATCTACTTGAAAAATATCTTTCCCTGCTCAAAAAAAGATCGAGTCAAGACTCTGAAATAGTTTTGAAGTTACCTACTGAGTCCGCTGAGAAAGGAGGTGGAAATGATGAAGGTCATGTAAGAGTTGAAGAGGAGGAAAATCCTCGTGATAGTATTGAAGATGATATTTTACAGAATATCGGAGCCCGCAATTGGAGGAATGCGACATTTATCCTTGAGAAGCTCCGCAATTCAGACCTTTTGAGATGGAACCGTTCAGGCGAGATCGTTGTCCAGGATAAGACTATTAAAGGATCGCACATTTTTGATTTAATGAAGACTCTGTCAAACAGACGCTTCCACGCCCGAACCATACCCCGCGGATGGGATGAATTCTTAAAAACTATTTCCAGGTTAAATATACCCTTAACCACGATTGCAAATACGCAGGCGCGTGAGCAATCGCGGCTAAGACCGCTCGAGCCCTTGAGCGAGCCGGATCCCCAAATACGTCGGAGTAAAAGAAAGTGGGGGAAAAAATCAACGTTGTCAACATCTCTTTTAGATATGGATTTCAGCACACCTACTTCTAAATTGTCAAGCAATGTAAAACAATTTTATTCCCCGACAGTGTCTGAATGGCGACTGTCTACCCCGATCCCTTCTGAATGGTTGGAATTCAGTCATTAAAAAAATGTATGCCACAACAGTGGTTTTTTTTAATCAATAAAATGCTTTATTGAAATATATGTGAGGAAAAGTATTCATTTCGAACATTCATAACAGTCTTTAAATAGTTTTAAAGTACAGGCTTTCTGATTAGACGTTTTACCCGTCTTCACATCCGACACACATTTAGCACATTTCTTAACAAACTTTGTCACGTAGACATCATTCTTTTTCAAATGATCAGAATACAGTCTCATTACTTCTTGAAAAGAAAGTCCTTTAAACCGCTGGCAGAGGAAAAATATCACATGGGCTCCACATGCGGCTGAATCATCATCTTGAACTTGCAGTTTGTTGTAGCGTATCTCCCTAGAATTAGCGGATAGGAAATTTATAAAAAATTCCGGATAAAATAAAAAGTCTGGTTCATGCCCGTAGCTGTCAAAGAAGTTTGATCTTCCTTCTTCCCCATCTTCAAAGATCATACCCACCCAATGTTCACCCTCACGGGTGTGATCGTGGGTGTTAACGACCAGATAGCATGGTCGTTTCTCGATCTTGGTCGGTAATAAATCGCTCGCAAAAACACCTCCAAACGACTCGCCCAAGATAGGTCTCAGAATAGATTCTATTTGCAGGTTGTTCATTTTACTCGTTTCAATAGTCAATTAGAACTTGTCTCTTTGAGGTTATTTCTATAACACCGTCGTAACACGCATAGACGATCAAGGTCATGGTCCGGGGCAAAGCGACTCGGAAGCGTAAATCCAGGCGGCAGGTACCGTGTTCTGACGGTGATAGAGCTTCGCTGTCTATTTCACCATCCTTTGTCAGATTGAAGAGAAACAAACTGTATCCGTTTTCAAAATTCTCTCGGTCTATACACAATGGCGAGTCTCTAATGTGTCTGTTATTTCCCAGATAAAGATTGTAAAACTCTCGAACAGTCTGATGTGTATCAAAACGCGGCTGGTAGGGCTTTGATGGGATAAAACGTGAATTTACACTTAAAGCTAGGTATTCAAGATCAGCGTGTTGGAACTTGAAAGGATTCAACTCTCTTGCCCCGACATAAGCCCGATGATCCACTAGCCCCACCACCAGGTACTTCGGAAGTCTGCCGAGGTATAAATTATCTTGCGAGCATACACGAGTCTGTGCCGGAATGCTATAATTTTTCACCACTACGCGGCTTATAGGGTAAATGGCATTTGATTTCATGAGAGCGGCAGAATGGCCTAGCATGACATCTGGTGAGACTTGAATCTTTTTCACAAAAAGGCTTGCCCCTAAAATATTTAACTTGAACTCGTCTCCTGCCGCAGACATCAGTGTAAAAGCACTTTTTGCTTTCACAAGTTTTAATCGCACATCGACATTGTTTAGCAAGAGTCTTTCGGAGAAAAAAATGTCTGTATGCAACGGGCCAATTAGTTCAAATGGGCGTGAACGATGTATAAAGCTTGCACGCTTAACTAACCCTTTGTTAGGGGCGTCGGGGGTCATGGCAATTGAATCAAGGTCGGCACCAGTGTCTTTATACCAAAGTCCTCCAGAAAACTGGCTCTCCAGCGTTTCTTGTGAAAAATTAAGAAGCGTTTCAATCATGGCTCTGTAAGGATGAGTGGCAGAGGACGAGCTAATGAGCACGTCGTTCAGACTCACATCAACCTGAGAGAAGATAGTATTTAGTGGGTATTGGATTATTCCGCAGGCGTCGCCATCAGCTAGATTCGTTCCATCTGCTTTGGTAATTTTCAGTCGAAGGTAGATCAGTGTTGAATTTAGGTCTAAATAAAAATTCCCGCTTCCAGGTATCAGGAAATCCAGCACTTCTTGATCCGCTATTGAATTGAGGGGAAAAATCTCAACATAATTGTTTTGTTCCACAGAAAGTTGAGTCATCGGTGGGGCAAAGAGGTCGAGCTCCGATTTGGTGCACTCGGTCGAGAGACGGTGTGTAAGAGACATGTTTAAAATATATCACCACGCCCCAGCTGACTTTTAACTTTTCTCTGTAATTTGCGCACGGTTTTACGCTTTTTTGTAGGTACGAGGTCCGATAATGCACGCACAGGTCTTTTTCCTTTTCTACGTGCTAATCGTGGCAGTCCTGATCCTTCCTGATTCTGAGTGTTTTGGTTAATTAAGCGGTTGGTTACGGTCCCGACGACGTCTGCTGCTATCCCCTTCGCAGCCGATTTCAAGTGCGGTTTAGCGATATTAACTCCTTGTTTAAGAAAGGGTAGGACAAATCTGAAGGCTCTGCTCAGCACTGATCCTAGGCCACGCCCATAGATGACTGGAGCTCCGACAAAGCCGCTCAATGAGCCTGCGCCAGCCTGGTTCACATAATAATTCACAAATCTTTGTGAATTCATTTTTTGACTTATTTTCTTTCTAATTCAGATGAAAGACTTTGATGCAGGTCTAAAGTGTAGCTTGCATATGGTCTTGCCGTAGGTGAATCGAATTGGAGTGTTCAAATCAGTTTTCAATTCAATCTGTATATCCTGTATCCGTTGTTTGTTCACCGATATGTAATGAGGGTGGCTGTAAGAAAGAATGACAACATCTCCGTATGATCCTTCTTTTTTAACGATTCTGAGAAGGGGGACGGCGTAGTCTCCAACATGCTGCGCTTCCACGATATTTGTGTAGACGTAAAAATTATACTGGCCTGCATTAATATCGCAGGGGTATTTACCCTTTGTTTTTCCACTCAGTCGAACCCATACACCTTCTTCGAAACCAAGTATGTAGCACAACCGTGGTGAAAATTTTATAGAATACCTCTCAGTCGCCAATATAGAAATCCTTTTGTTTATTGAACTGTAATAAACCACCAGATCAATTTTAGTAGTCTTTAACATAGCATTCAGCTCCCTCACTACAAGTTCGATAGAGTCATACGACCCCGTCACAATCTTAAGATAAAGCGGAGGCTGTTCCGGGTGGTGATGATCAATGATCTCGAAACCGTTTTCTGAAGTGTCAACATTATTCCATGTGTTGCAGTACATTATCTCAGCTAGCGCCACCTCATAAGATCCTTGTAATTCTATGGGTTGTGATAAAGTTATGGTGAAATTCGAACTGTTGTTGTCCGGAAAAATATCGTGACAGGCGTTGGAGGGGAGTGTCACATAAAAAGACTCGCCCATTATTTTGATTGCGTCTCTTTCCCCTTTTTCCTCTTCCCAAGCTCAACGACCTCTTTAGCAGGCAGCCACGAGTCAAACTGACGGGGCCATCCATGCCAGCGGACTAAAACCATTTTCTGACCATTTTTAATTTTCTTATCTAAAATTTTTTCTATACGGAAAAGAGTGTCCGACGTGATTCTGACTTTCTGCAGTTCAGGCTCATAAAATGCCCCATTCAAAATTTCTCCTCTTATATCTCTTAATTTATAGACCGGTGGTACTCTAGGGATACATTCATTCACGATAAAATATTCATCGGAGAATGATTGTTCATATGATTTATCGAATACGCCGCGGTATTTTGATATCCTCACAATGTCCCCCTCTTTGAATTTAAACACTGTGGGCTTGACGTTCAGCGGCATCGTCCCGTATACATTTTCAAACACCTCAGCTGTCTTGGCCGGAGTTACTTCAGACGGTTTCATTTTTATGCTGCTGTGATAAGAGTCATTATAGCTATCCAGCAAATCCCTGAGTACGTCTATATACCGCCGGGTGTTTTTTGCCGTGAAATACCGCCACATTTTGGATTTCAAAGTTTTGTTAAACCGTTCTACTACGGAGGCTTTGAGTTCACTCCCGGTTGCAAAGTGTCGTATGTTGTGTTTCTTCATCAGCTTTTCAAAGACGCGGTTAAAAAATTCTTTTCCCGCATCAGTTTGAATTTTAGACGGTATACCGCTCTCGTCTAATATGGAAGCAAAAGCCGTTGCAACTTCAGTCGCCGTTTTGTTCTTCAACGGGCGGGCGTATGCTTTTTTTGAAAATATGTCTATTACGGTAAGCAGAAATTTAAACTTGTCATTGTCTTTAGACAGCGCAGTCATATCGCAAAGATCAGCCTGAAATTGATACAGGGGACGAGGTACGACAACACGGTTTCTAGCATACTTTTTTCGAGAGGGTTTGTGCAATGTGTAAGCGTCCTGCCCGGCCAGCCAATCCACGACTTTGGCAATTGCGTGCTTTTTACCCGTCTGCTCTTCTACAGCCTTTTGAAGGCTCTCGGCTCCACCATATGATCCTGCTTTTCGAGGGTCATAATATATTCTCTTGAATACCTGGTCTGTCTTTCTTGAAGACATATCTGTTAGTGAACAGAAGAAGTCAGAGCGGTCTGATTTTTATGAGTTTGGAGTTTATTCATTGGTTACATGCTTACGTAATTCAGATTAAAAGAAGACATCAATTCTTATGTATGGCATTGACAATTAAAGCCTGTATTACATTCAGTACATGATTCACATCGATTATATCACCCTTTCTCAGTTTATAGGCTGTTACATCAACTACAAAGGCATACAAGGCATATAAATGACAAGTGTTGAAATGATCAATACAAACATCATGAATGATTCCACACATTGTTTGTTCAAAACCATCTGAGTTTGACCCGTCATACACCAGTTTTTTCCAGTCCACTGAAAGCGTTGTCTCTCTCACAATTGCCATCGCGCATTCAAAACTCCACAAATCTTCCGGATTGACATGGTCCTCTGCCTGGTATACTTTATCACAATTGACACGATAAGCAATTGCATGCTTCAAAACTCAAACGTCAACATTTTTGGGAGTCGGTTTAAAAAAATACCCGCCCATTTTTTCTTTGTTTCTTTTCACAGGTGATTAAGGCTTCCAGAAATCGTAGAAATCTTCCAACAAATCTTCCCTCTTCTTATCTCCCGCGATGTAAGCTGCAGTGATCTCTTCAACCTTTTCCAGAATGTGATCTTCTTCCCTCAGATCATAAAGGAAAGCGTCAGCTGCGCCTTCCACTCTAGCCTCCACGATATCCAACCCGATTTTCTCCAGGGTGTGCTTGAGAGCCGGAAGAAATTCCCAGGACAGCAAGTCCACTACTAACTCTTCAAAGTGAGCATAAAAATATCCGCGACCTGGAGGGTACAGACAGGCGTGTTGAATTTGACTCGGGTGATGTATTTGACAGCCATAGCAGTTTTTTTTCATATGGCGTACCACAACTGCTTTCACCGCTGTAGCCACACAAGCTTTTACAATATCCAGGAAATCCCCACTCGTTGACAATCGAGACTGTGGCAGAGGTGACCCAGGCATGCCGTTGAAGAGAGTGGGCCCGGTGTACACTCTAGCAGGCCGAGGCAGAGATGTCCCTGGCAGCGAGTTGAAGAGAGTGGGTGGAGTGTAGACTTTACCAGGGCGTGGGAGAGGTGTCCCCGGCGGGAGGGCAAAGAGAGTGGGCCCGGTGTAGACTCCAGCCGGAGGTGGGTCTTCAAAGCTCTTATACTCCTCGCCCCAGTATGAGCAGTACGGTGGAGGACCGCATGGTACATCCCCCGCAACGCCCGCCTTGTGGAGAGAGTCTGCAGAACACGTGCCACCATACGCCGAGCTTATGAATCCTTCAGCACGATCGTTCGGCATCTCCGCTTCTTCTTCTTCGGTTTTACACTCCGTGTAAGGGGGCGAATCAACCCCCCGACATCCTCGGAAAATCGGTTGATACACCCGAGTATCTCCTGAAGACTCTTGAGAAAGGTCCGGCAGCAGGCTGAGAAGTTCTTCATCGAGAAGATCTTGTCCAGGTGAGTCCGTTGCGTTGACTGAAAAATCTGACATGGTGCAGCGTATGAGTATAGCACTCCGACTATTTGCCCTTCAAGCGTTCAAGTATATATTTCACTCGTACAGGAAGCGGGCAGGGCATGGGGAGGGGCGAGGGCCAGGTCAGAGAGAAGGGCTCTCTCTACTCCAACATATCAATCTGGTCTACAGAGCCACCCCAATTTTCAGGCTCCTCCCCGGGGCCTCCATCGCATTCGATACACGAATTGAGCATGATGCGCCGAGTGAAAGTTAGCTCTGAAATGCGATCACCAGACTGTCTTGTCAATCTCTTTTCCAACAGCATTTGTTTTTGCTTCCTTTCTTCCTCGTTGAAAAAACTCTTCATTTCTTGTAAGAGGTCGCGCAGCTGTGGGAAGTCTGTCACCTTGAATGCCAGCTGAATTGGGTAGTAGCGCTCTTTCTCCATCACCGTCTTTGGTCTTTCTTCAGGGTGGAAATCATGTCGAAATCGGACCAGTAACCAGATGTGAGATCTGGAACAGTCCACCATGAAAGTACCGGCTAGAGGACGAACTTTACGATCAGTCCATGTCGGTATACTTGCACGCATAGAGCTCAGTTGTACACGCCCATCGCTGTGAACACGTTCAATATAATCAATATATTCTTCAACAGCATCCTTCAGACCGTTAAATTCTTTAGGGTAGATTTTCAGATGATAGACCTCAGGCGTGGTTTCATAGCTGTATAGATCGACGTGTGGCGATACTCCACCACTCTTAAATTTGACTAACAACCCCCGGCCACCATCAAGACGCCACGTCTTTTTCATCAACAGATCTTTCTCCATGTTTTTTCCCTGCCGAGTAACGATTCCACTGCTATGATCACACTTATGTGAAACATTTTATATACAGTACAGTACAATGCACGCCCACTTTCCCCGTCTCACATCTGTTTCTCATATTACTACATCTGGTTCTCATCAGCCTTCAGCCCGCAACATACAATGGCAACCTTGTGTTTTAATACTCCACCACTCTTAAATTTGACTAACAACCCCCGGCCACCATCAAGACGCCACGTCTTTTTCATCAACAGATCTTTCTCCATGTTTTTTCCCTGCCGAGTAACGATTCCACTGCTATGATCACACTTATGTGAAACATTTTATATACAGTACAGTACAATGCACGCCCACTTTCCCCGTCTCACATCTGTTTCTCATATTACTACATCTGGTTCTCATCAGCCTTCAGCCCGCAACATACAATGGCAACCTTGTGTTTTACTAAATTTCCCGCTCTTTTTCTGCTGACACTGACACGTGATATTTACATTACTACATCTGGTTCTCATCATCATCCCTCAGCCCGCAACATACAATGGCAACCTTGTGACAGGCTAACTTTCCCGCTCTTTTTCTGCTGACACTGACACGTGATATTTACATTACTACATCTGGTTCTCATCATCATCCCTCAGCCTGACATATGAAACTTTCCCTCCAAAAAAAATACAAGAAGTATTTTACCTCCCTGAACTCCCACTCAAAGAGAACCCTGCTCTCTGGATGGAAGTTCAATACAGTCATGCAGACTACAGAGCAGCCAGTACACATCTACAATATAGCAAATGCAAATCTTGACTCACTCTTACGCCTATGGAAAGACAGAACCCCTTTTTTAAATTTCCCGCCTTTTACTCAGACATGACCTCATTCCGGAAGAATGGCGGGGGCGGGGGCGGGGGCGGGGGCGGGCGGGGGGTGCTGGGGGCGGGACTTTTATTTTTCAGGTATTTTTTTTTGATGATTAAATTTATATGACGTCATACCATTTTGACAGAAAGTATATCCTATATTCTCTGTGGTGTGCCTCAGGGCTCAGTTCTGGGACCCCTTCTGTTCCTGCTGTATGTCCTTCCCCTGGGCCAGATAATCAGCAGTTCAGTGATGTCGCCTACCACCTTTTGGCTGACAACTTGCCGCTATACTGCTCCTTCAAGCCCTCGCAAACCCACAAACTGAGCTTGCTAATGAACTGCTTGTCAAAAACCAAGCAGTGGTTAAATGACAACAGCATCCAATTAAACGCAGAAAAAACAGAGACCCTTATCATCGCCCCGGACAGTGCCATCCCCACTATTAAGCAGCAGCAGATCTGACCCCCTCAACTAAAACCGAACTGAGGAACCTAGGGGTGATCTTTGAAAGCTCTATGTCACTGGACCACCACTCGAGGCAGCTGGTAAGAAACTGTTCCTTCCAGCTTCGCAATATCGCTAAGCTCAGACACATGGTGTCAAAAAACGAGCTAGAAATGATCATCCATGCATTCATATCTTCACGTCTGGACTACTGTAACAGCCTGTTCACTTGCCTCAACAAGAAAGAGCTGGCTCGTCTTCAGTACGTCCAAAACTCAGCTGCAAGGCTACTGACCAGCACCAGCAGGAGGTCCCATATCACACCTGTTTTAAAATCCCTCCACTGGCTCCCTGTTCTGTCCCGTGTTCAGTTTAAAATCCTGGTGCTGACCTTCCGAGCCCTACATGGTCAGGCACCCATCTACATCAGAGACCTAATTAATCCATACAGCTCGGCCCGAAGCCTGAGGTCCGCTGAACAGAACCTGCTGAAAATCCCCCGGGCTCACTTTAAAACTAGGTGTGACCGCTCGTTCACGTCCACTGCGGCACGCCTCTGGAACAAGCTCCCCCTAGACCTGCGCTCCCTGGACTCAGTGGATGCCTTGAAAAAAAAAATCTAAAAATACATCTGTTCCAGAAGGCATTCCAGACCCACTGACACGGTGTGTCTTGGCGGTTACCATATACTGCCTATATGGTTTCCATCACCCTGCTTTTATGTCAGAGCAATGTTGACAATTCCTTATCTATATGTTACACGCTCTTTTGAATGTTGTTTTATCTTTATTTATTTATTTATTTTTGTGAAGCACTTGGTGACTCCTGGTCTGTAAAAAGCGCTATTATAAATAAATTTTACTTACTTACCTTTTCAGCCTGTTTCTGCTCCATGATTAAGAGGCGCGGGACCATTTTGGGATTTTTCGAAGAAGGGGACGTGACTTTAATAACATTAACACTGTGTGTGAGCTGCCTGTGTGTTTTTGGGAGGTGAAATTTTTCACTGTTATGCTTAAGGCTATGCTATAGAAATAGTTATACATATAATGGGCAAAAGTCTGAAATCATTCTTGGCTTTTTTTTTTATAACCACAGTCCAGTTTCTTTTAGGTCCCCCCTCGTAGTTCGCGCGAAAGAACACAGAGGGGCAGGGTATGCATGCTGTCAGTCCAGCCAGAGTGCTTCACAAAAAAAAAGAAAAGACAAAAAAAAAGCTTACATTGGGAGGCGGCTTTTATAAGCTTTCTTCAAAGATGCACCCGGTCATTGAAGGAGATGGGTTTTTAATGGAATACAGGTCATTATTATAGGATTTACAATAATCATATTTCTTTGGATGGAAGTTTGTAGTATGTGTCACGCCCATAGACAGTAAATAAATGGACGGACCTTTCGTGACGTCACCCATAGAGTTCTCAATCGCTGTTCTGAAGACTAGAAGCGAGTCCAGCAGGACGTCTCCACATTGTCACCTGCCTGCTCCTCTTGTTCTCCTGTCTGGTCTTTGTCTCGTTATCTCCTTAATGTGCTGCACCTGTCCTGCCCCCTTTATAAGCCCTGCTCTCCTGGTGTGTCTTGTCGGCTCCTTGTGGGTCTGTCTGCGTGCTTCCGTGTCCCTGCCTGCACCTCAGCTCAGCTTGCCTCGTGTTCCTGTATCCTGTGTCCTGAACTCCACCTGGCTGCCTGTGCCTGGGTCCTTCCACCTCGCACCGTGACAGAAGGAGCCGACCATCTCTGGACCCCTCAGGCAGTGAGCCTGAAGCTGCCAGCCACCAGCATGAGTCTTCAGCCCGTCGGTGGCGGTGCTCCACCCGCCCTGGATCGTCTGCCTCTGGCCGCCACTGGCACAGCTCGCCCCGGCGAAAGAAGCCCGCGCCCACGGGGGCATGTGCTGGCGAGGCTGCTCGCCCCAGCGAAAGAAGCCCGCCCTCCCTGGGGCGTGTGCCGGTGAGGTCTTGCAGGTCCGCCGCCATCACCGCACCCGACTGGACCCACAAACGGTCTCAATAAATAAATAATTTTAAAATGACAATTTTTTATGTGCAAATTAGCTTTCTTAAAAGTGCTGTGTGTATTACAAAGTGCTAAGTGAGTGAGAGAAAAAGTGACTCTGCAAAGTGCAGTTGCATGTGACCAGTCACAATGGGCTATTAATTTAATTGTTAAATTCTTATTACTTTACCTGGGTTTGTTGTGTGCACTAAATGGATGTTCAGCCGAGGATCTGATATTTGATCCAAGCATTTCAAACTCCTTTTAGCGTTGCTGGCAATAGGACGGAACAGAAATGCACTTTAATTATTGTACCCACTGATAAGCACTGCTTGTAGGATTCTTCGCATACCCCAACCTTATTGTTAAAATAACGCAAATAAAACTATTTCAAGCATAAACTTTTCTTAATAACTAGCCGTCGGAGCCTTTGTCTCCTCGCAGCTCTTAATGTCTCATCTTGGGCTTGATACCGCTGCAAGGCCTCCCAGACTTGTCTGTACTTTTCTCGCTATTTGTAACATTTTCTGACTCTTCTTTCCACCTTCTTGTAACAAAAAGCGACAAAACAACACAAACACAACAGCCTCCATGTCCTTCATTTTGCTCATTTACTTCCACTGAGCAGCAGACTTTTTAGTCTCCTGATTTTCCTGCCCACTGAGAATGGTATCCATGGAGAAAAATAAGGCCAGTGGAAACACAACAAAAAACAAAACAAAAAAAAAACACACACAACAGTCGGGTAGGTGGAAACTTGCCAATAGTTAGTTTCGGTTGGAGCAGACTTTGTGAATGTGATACCTTGCTTGGGTGGGGTGGGGGGTGGGGATTGATGTAATAAGGTTGTGTTTTCTTGGGTCTTTTGTTGAGAAGAGAAGAGAAGAAGAGTAGATCAAGCTGAAAGGACTATAAAGACTATGCAGGAAGGCAGGACCCTGTCAGAAGCTTGATCTGAGACCAAGAGAGACTGACAACAGACTGGTTTTAGGATGGAGTGAAAGAGCTCCATCTCAGACTCAGCTGAGGAAAGGCCAACAGACTTGGCTGAACAGGACGATAGTGGAGCTAGAGAGGAGACAGACTTAAGATTTTGGTGAAACCATTTTATCTGTTGCTGTAGTTTCATGGCTGAATAAATGTAATGTTGAACATCTGTTGTTGTTTATCTCTCTCAATAGATAGATAAAAGGGTGCATTGTGGGAAGATGGCGGCGCCCTACAGACCGCCGGCAGCAGCTACAAACAATAACAGAAACTAACATTTTGTTGAAAACACAGTGAGTAAAATGAGTGAGGCACAAGGCAAGAAAACTTGCGCAAACCCGATGATGGAAAAAGAAATCGAAGAGCTCCGTAAGTCGGTAGGTGCCCTGACAACTGATATGGCCAAGGTGCTAAAACAACTGAAGATGCTAACGGATCTCGTTAGTGAAGTAAAACAACTCAAAGAAATTATTCAAGAAAAGGACAAAACTATCGTACAGCTCGAAAGAAGGCTACATGACCTGGAGCAATACTCAAGGATGGACGATGTTATTTCGGGACTAAAAGTCCAACCTCGCTCGTACGCAAAAGCTGTGGAGAGAGGAGGGGAAGTAGCAGCAGACGCTCCAGCCGAAGACCTGAGGACGCTGCAGATGCAAGTTTTGGATTTTTTTAAAAGTAAAAACATCGACCTCGATGCAACCAGCATCTCAGCTTGTCACACGCTACCGCGGAGGGACATGAAGACCAACCCTGCCATCATTTTGCGTTTTGTGAGCCGAATAGACAAGACGGCTTTATTGATGCAGGGGAAGAAGCTGAAAGGAACCCAGGTATATGTTAATGAGCATCTAACGAAGAAGAACGCCGAAATTGCACGGGAGGCCCGTATTTTGAAGAAGAACGGCAAGATCAAATCAACATGGACCAGGAACTGTAAAGTGCTAATACGGCTAAATGGATCTGAACTTAAAGACCTTGAAGCTTACAGATAATGTTACCGTTACTGTACCCTCTAAGAGTGATGTGGCCTGGATGGCTACAGATAAGCTGCAATGGAAAATAGCGGAAAGGTTTATGTACTCCCTTTTTTGATATTTCTTTCAATTTTAATTTTTGGTGCTCTTTTTTGCATGGATATCCCTTTTTTGTGTGGATGTGGACTTCTCCTTATTTCTATTTGCTACTATTTGCATGGATCAGTGTCGTGGGACATATCTGGGAAGTCGTTTTGTTTTATTTTATTATTTTTTTCCTTCCAATTTCTATTGGCAAGACTTTTTGTCTTTCTCCTTTCTAATGAATGAAAAACTTTTGATGAAGGACTTTTTTCAAAGACAATGACATCTATGGAGGGTGAAAATGCAGTCTTTTTCAGTTGTCAAAAAACACCTGTGGAAGAACAGTGGCCTTCTATGTGTTTTGATGAAGATATTGACCCGGAGAGTAATTTCTTTAAGTGTGGTTATACAAATAACTGCCGTTATTATACAGAGGAGCAGTTTAATACCATTAAATTAGATAATAGTATATCAATTATTCATTTCAATGCCAGAAGTCTATATGCTAACTTCCAAAGTATTAAGGATTATGTAAGTCAGTTTACCACACCATTCAATGTGATCGCAATCTCCCCCTTAAACATTGGACGTCGTATGGACGTCCAGATCATGTCCATATTGCGTCGGTCCGTCCAAGACCAATTATCGACCTATTTTGGACGTCCAAAATAGGTGCGGTATTTGGATGTCTTATTATTACCCAATTTCGACGTCTAGATGACGTTGAAGATCTGGACGTCGATATTAGGACCCAATATCGACGTCTACGTGATTGAACATTCGAAAGTCGGGGAAACTTTATGTTCCTTGATTAAAAGTGTTTACCATCTGAAAGAGATGAGATGACGTATTATGTATGAAACGGGTTTTGATGTATTTTATTTTTGTTTTATTTTGAAGGGCGACAGACAGGAAGTTCTGTGTCTGTGTTCACTTATTGGCTGCCATAATGTATATTAGCTTGACTGAGTGAACCCGGAAGTGGAGGTGTGTCAGATGTGTACGCTTTACTGCGAAAGCCACGGAGCTGGAGACGCTGCTGTCGAGCTAATTAAGTGTTTTTCCCTTAATCGCTAGTCCAGCGGTTGTCGGGGAACCCTGATTCCTGTTTTGTGGACCGACGGTAGTCTTGGGCCACCTTGGACTGGCCAGTCACAGTCCCTTCTGAGGGCAAACAGCACCATAGCATGCTGGGACAGCGGATGGAGGAAGAGTTAGCTGCAGATTCGTCACTGGTCCGGTATTTTGAGTACTGTGAAGTTTTTGCAATAAAATCTGTTTAAAAAGAATTGGATTGTGATCGTAGTTTCCTGTACCTGTGAATTTTGCTGTACCTTGGCTTGTCAGGAGGTTGGTGCCGTCTTTACGCATTTCGAGTTAGCATCTGCTGGTGATTGATTCAAATGAAGTAACAGGAAAATAACCTTGGACTCAAAACAACGTTGATAGTAAATGGTTGAAGTTGTGTCGTAAACTCACTGTGGATTCAACATTGAAATATCAACATTCTTCAGATGTATATACTCGTCAGTATTTTTAAAATCATGACTTATAAAAATTTTCCTGAAATATGTCAGTTGAAAAACGTTATTTCAACATCCAGACAACGTTGATAATTTACCATTGGAAAAGTGTTAATGTGAATGTTAACCCCGCCTTGTATTTATTTTTCTTTGAGTCTGTTTGTTTTCATTGTCTCGTAAAGATAGAATTATGTCTAACAAAAGAGCGGCCCAAGCGGTTAAATTTAGTACGTAATTTCATCAAATTGTGAACTTTGGAGAAACACATAAACATTTTTAAAACCACCACTTTATTTTAGGATAAGTAGTATTCCGCAAAATAGTGGTCACCCTCCCATTTACAGATGATTTACTCAATAAACTAACAGCTCAACAGGTAAGGCTAATGATCGCCAAACAGTAAGTCGTGAGTTCGAATCTCAAGTGTCACCCGTCTGTAATAAATTGCTGAAATAAATGTAAGAAAATGCCGCAAACCCAGAGATTAGGTTTTGGTCAACTTAAATTATATTTTCCCCTCTTTTTTTGGCCCTTGTCTGAAGGTCCTGGTGACGTCGATACCCGACGTCGAAATTACGTAAAAAAAAAAGACGTCATCTGGTGTTACATTCTGCACCTTGTGGGGACGTTGCTGGGACATCCAACAATGACCTTAAAAAGACGTTGACTCAACGTCTTTTTGCTCAGTGGGTCAGATACTTGGCTTAACTTGGAAAAAGGAGTGGACTTTCATTTAGAAGGATATGATTTGAATTTCATGAACAGAACAAACAAGATGGGAGGGGGGACAGCTCTGTATGTAGATAAAAGGTTAAAGTACCACATTGTGGAATGTATGACTAATGCTATTGAAGATGTGTGTGAATGTATAACCATAGAGACTGTTATGGAAAAAAAAGAAAAATATTACTGTCAGCTGTGTTTACAGAGCTCCTAGCTCCAGCATTGAAGTATTTCAGAATTGGATGGAAGACACATTTACAATGATGGAGCAAAAGGTCATGTTCATTTGTGGGGATTTCAATATTGACCTACTTAATCCTAACAAGCTTTCATCAGCGGATGAGTTTGTTGCTGCTATCTATGGCATGGCTTTATATCCTATTATCACCAAGCCTAGTAGAATAACGTGTCACTCTGCTACATTAATTGATAATATATGAGGGTGGACCCAAAAGTTCCCGGACTGTGGTTATAACTTTATATTTTTTAATCTTCGCAATTATTTGAAACTGTCACCTTCAAAATACTCTCCTTTGGCTTGAATACAACCCTGCACCCGAGATTTTCACTGTTCAGAAGAGTCGCCATGACCGTGCGTAACTGTGCCGGAAAGATAGAACTTCGATTTTCTCTCCCCTGCCTGTATGCCTGTCTTACCTTTCCGCTGCCGCTCCAGTTTCATCTTTGACAACGAAAAGCAGTCGCCTGGGGCCAGATCAGGTGAATATGGCGGTGGGGAGGCTGGCTGGTCACGGTTTTAGTCCAAAAATATGCTTTACGCACAACATTTGGTGCTATTTCTGTGCGTAACGGGGCGTCCTGTGGTCTGCTGTCTGCTATGATGCGGCCATTTCCGGGTGCCTTCGTCTCACTGCTTCTAATAACCGCCTGAGGATGATCTCTCTGGATCTCTACAATACTCCCATCAGTTCTGCAATGTCATCAAAATTCCTGCGTGGATCTACCAGGACGTCTTCTTCAGTTTTTGTGACGTTTTCCTCTGTTCTGGAAGTGGATTGTTGTCCTCTGCGTGCCTGGTCTTCGTGATGTAATCTGATTACTCTTAAAGGGCCCAAACCACTCAGACACCCTAAGAATCCTTCTTAAAGAATGTCTGCAACATGGTGAGTGTTTCTGCCGCTGTTTTCCCAATAAAAAACAAAATGTTTTGACAGAGCGCATATCCGTAGATATCCGCCATCTTGAAAAATCGAAGAGCGGGGTGTCACTCTGTCAACATAAACAGTGACTGTCAGCTGACCGCATCACGGGGTAAGACCAAACCTGGCACAGTTATGCATGAGGCTATCCTGTAGCGACATCTAGCGGCCAAAGTCGGAAATTCATTGTATTTTTTTATTAATAGAATCAGTCCGGAAACTTTTGGGTCCCCCCTCGTATTTACTAATAACATGAAAAATAATATAGTGAATGGATTATTATTGAATGATATCAGTGACCATTTGCCAGTTTTTGTAATTTATAATTGTGATTACAGCATGAAGAAGGTTGGGAATAGTATGGGCTATGTGAGAGTAAGAACGGACGAAGCTCTTGATGCATTTAAAACCGAGTTGATATCCCATGACTGGAGGAATGTGTATGAAGAGAAGGATGTTGACTCAGCATATGATGCTTTTTTAAATTCATTTCTACTGCTGTAAGACAAAAACTGTCCTTTGCGACAATGGAGGAAGAAACCAAACTGTTCTGATAAGCCCTGGTTCACAAGGGGATTGTTAAATGCCTGTAAAAAAAAGAATAACTTATATAGAGATTTTATGAAACATAGAACTAGTGATAAAGAAACCAAATATAAAACATATAAAAATAAGTTAACTGATATTATTAGGAAACGTAAGAAAGATTATTATAATGTTATACTAGAAAAGAACAAAAATAACATTAAAGGTACTTGGGATATATTAAACAAAATTATCAGAAATAGAACAACCAACTCAGGCTACCCAGATCTTTTTATTGATAATGAAAAAGCTATCACCAGCATGAATGATGTGGCTGAGGGGTTTAACAATTTCTTTGTGAACATGGGACCTGAACTAGCAAGACAAATAAAACCTTCACAAGGGGGAGATGTTTTTCAGAACTTAGGTGAAAGAATTCCAGATACAATCTTTTTGAGGGATACAGATAGAAATGAAATAATTAATATTGTCAACAAGTTCAAGAATAAGACATCAAAAGATTGGAATGGCATTGATATGATGGTGATTTAGAAAGTAATTATTGCTATTGCGGATCCATTAACGTACATTTGTAACCTGTCTTTCAAATCAGGCACATTCCCTTGTAAAATGAAAACTGCTAAGGTGATCCCATTGTACAAAGCTGGTGATAAACATCTTTTCACTAATTATAGGCCAGTTTCCTTACTCTCTCAATTCTCAAAAATTCTGGAAAAGATATTTGTTATACGTTTGGACAGTTTCATTGAGAAGCATCAACTATTAATGGATTGCCAGTATGGTTTCAGAACAAACCGATCAACTTCAATGGCTTTAATGGAATTAGTTGAAGAATTAACAAGTTCAATTGACAATAAGACATATGCAGTAGGGATTTTTATTGATCTGAAGAAAGCGTTTGATACAATTGATCATGGTATTTTATTGCATAAGTTGGAAAGGATGGGGATTAGAGGGGTAGGGTATAATTGGTTGAGTAGCTATATTGGAAACCGGCAACAGTTTGTTCAAATGGGTGAGTACAGATCAACTAGCTTGGATATTACATGTGGTGTGCCGCAAGCAGTGTTGGGCAAGTTACTTTAAAAAAGTAATTAGTTAGAATTACAAATTACTTCTCCCAAAAAGTAATTGAGTTAGTAACTCAGTTACCTCACTGAAAAAGTAATTAGTTACTCAGCAAAGTAACTGACATTATTTTTCATGTTCTACACATTACCACATTCTATAACATCTATAACATCAAAGATATTTATATCAACTGAAGAATAAAAACACTTTACACAGTATTTTAAAACATTTGGTATTTATTTGAACTAAATTGCAGCCTGTTAAGAAAACACAAATGTAAACTTCTGGCCATTAAGTACTGAAATCTCTGTAACTGTACATGAAGCCTACTGTGTGCCAGTGGACCTGCAGTCACTGTGTTCAGCTCGGCTCTGGTCGCCTGCTGGTTGCTTGTTTGAACTGAGCTGCTCCTCTCCCTCCTGCTGCATTTGGGCTCAGGTCGGGTTAGCAGCAGCAGCAGCAGCAGCAGCAGCAACAAGTGTCATGCTAACATGTGACAGACGTGGATAAAGTCTTCCAGTGAGACTTCCAGTTTCAGAACGCTACCTTTCTATGTCCTGGGCTCGAGCTTCACGCCATTGTCTCTGTTTTGTTCTGTTTACCGGTCAGAGCGTGCAGCGAGTGAGACACGTGAGCAGGGCATGCCCGCCCACCAGCCAATCATCCTCGCGTCTTCTTCACCCCCCCCCCCCCCCCCATTCCCCTCTCCCCCTCTCCCCCCTCCTCCCTGCTCTCTCCTGCAGCTGATGTGTGCGGCAGCAGCGGACACTCGCGCTTCATTCAGTCTAATTGTAGTAACGCGCCACTTCATTTTCTTAGTAACGGTAACGGCGTTGCAACGATGGGAAAAGTAACTAATTAGATTATTCGTTACTGAAAAAAATAACGCCGTTACTAACGCCGTTTATTCTAACGCCGTTATTCCCAACACTGGCCGCAAGGTTCAATTCTGGGACCCAAATTATTTACTTTATATATCAATGATATATGTAAAGTCTCTAGTATTGTGAAACTGGTTGTTTTTGCAGGCGACACGAATATCTTTTGTTCTGGGGAAAATTTACAGCAGCTGTCATGGCCAGCCCCCCGGCCTCCTCATAGGGAGGCCGTTTGTTTGTTTTTCAGGTGGGCGGCACTGGAGCGGGTTTTCGGAGGCGTGGTTCCAGCTCATCAGCCAGATGAGGGTCAGCTGCTCTCGTCCCTATTTAAGTGGCGTCCTTGGCTGGAATCGGCGCTGGATCTTAACCTCTGCTACAGTGTGTTAGACGTGCCTGCTTCGACCTGCTCTCGTGATCTGTGAATTCACCTTTTTTCCCTCTGCTCGCAGTCTGGGGATCCGCTCCGCCTGCCGCTCCTGCCGCCTGCCTGCTCCTAGTTCCTCCGGACTCGGATCCAACCTTGGACTGAGAATCGCCGAGAGTCATCCCGGACCCAGCTTGGTCCGGCTCTGCTTCTGGGCTCACCTTTTGTTAAAATAAATCCATTTTTTGCCCGCCATTCTGTTCTCCCGTGTCGTCTGCGCCTGAGCCTCCGACCCCACCCGTAACAGTAAGATCCAGCCAAGATGAGCTCAGCAGACGGCAACCCCGGGAGAGACCAGGTACCTTCGGCTCCGCAGTCTGTGGCGAAGAAGCTGGCCGAACACGACAAAGTCCTGGGAACAATGTTTGGCCAGGTCTCGCGTTTGTCCGAGCAGGTTGCTGGGATCGCCGAACACCTGGCTGCCTCTTCAGCGGTCTCCGCGGTGGCTCCTCCCACCGCCCCGGTCCCGGCTCCGGCTCCGCAGATGATGGCTCCATTCCGGGAGCCGAATGCGCCCACACCGGAGCGGTACGCTGGAGACCTTGGTTCCTGCCAGGCCTTCCTCACGCAGGTTTCTCTCGTGTTTGAGCTGCAGCCGCTATCTTATCCCTCCGACCGGTCCCGCATCGCTTACCTAATCGGGCTCCTCTCCGGCCCGGCAAGGGCGTGGGGAACGGCATTGTGGGAGAATCAGTCGCCGGCTTGTCGGACTTATCAAGCCTTCACGGAGGAGATGAAGAGGAATTTTGACCACCCGGTGAAGGGCAGAGACGCGGGGGACAGGCTCATGATTATCCGCCAAGGAAGCCGCAGTGTGGCCGAGTTCGCCATCGAGTTCCGGACTCTAGCCGCGGGGAGTGGATGGAACAGCAGCGCTCTCCAGTGCGCGTTCTTACGGGGCCTGCAGGAGGACTTGCAGGACGAACTGGCCACCCGAGAGCGACCTCCCGATTTGGACAGCTTGATTTTTTTGTGCACCAGCATGGACAACCGCATCAGAGAACGCCGTCGGGTGCGAGCGAGCCGCGTCCCGGCTTCCGTAGTTTCTGCGCCGAATCAGCCAGCGGGAACGGGGGCGTCGGTCTCGGCTTCGGAGCCAGAGCCCATGCAGATCGGTCGGGTCCAGCTCTCCTCGCAGGAGAGGAGGAGGCAGCGCCGGGCCGCGAACGCCTGTCTCTACTGCGGCGGCACTGGACATTTTGTCGCCGAGTGCCCCAAGCGGCCGCTAAAAGATCAGGCTCCCCTGTAGATGCGGGGCTGCGGGTGAGCCGAACTTCCATCAAGACCCCTCAACGATTTCAGGTAACCGGCACTCTCTGTTATCTCACCCAGTCTGTTCCTGTTGCTGCTCTGGTGGATTCAGGTGCAGAGGAAAGTTTCATGGACATCCAGCTAGCTCGCCAGCTGGACATTCCCTGTGTTCCGCTGGAGTCTGAGCTAGCTGTGAGGTCGCTAAATGGGCTCCATCTGGCTCAGGTCAGCCACAAGACCTGTCCGGTGGATTTGGTGCTCTCTGGAAATCATCATGAGACTCTGACCTTCCATCTCATTGACCACTCGCAGCCCCCGCTGGTGCTGGGTTTCCCGTGGCTGCGTAAACACAACCCCCGTATTGACTGGATTAAGGAGGAGATTGATTCCTGGAGCCCATTTTGTTTAAGTAACTGTTTACGTTCTGCACTCACTCCACATGTCTCTCTGCAGTCCTCCCCGCCAGAACCGGTAGATCTGTCAGCAGTCCCTGAGGCGTACCACGACCTGGTCCAAGTGTTCAGTAAGAGCAAGGCCCTCTCTCTGCCGCCACACCGACCTTACGACTGTCCCATCGATCTGCTTCCAGGAGCCACATTGCCCCGCAGCCGGTTGTACAATTTGACCCGGCCTGAGCGCGCCGCCATGGAGACCTACATTCAGGAGTCCCTGGCGGCTGGAACCATTCGTCCCTCTTCTTCTCCGGTGGCAGCGGGGTTTTTCTTCGTCGGCAAGAAGGACGGCTCTCTGAGACCCTGCATTGATTTCAGAGGTCTAAATGACATCACCGTAAAGAACCGCTACCCGCTGCCCTTGCTTAGCTCGGCCTTCCTTCCCCTGCACGGCGCCACGGTGTTCACGAAACTGGATCTCCGCAACGCCTATCACCTGGTCCGCATTCGTGAGGGGGATGAGTGGAAGACCGCGTTCAACACTCCGCTGGGCCATTTTGAGTACTTGGTTATGCCATTTGGACTCACTAACGCTCCTGCGGTTTTTCAGAACCTCATGAATGATGTGCTCCGAGACTTCATTGACCGCTTCGTTTTTGTGTACCTTGACGATGTCCTGATCTACTCCCGCAGTACTGAGGAACACGTCCAGCATGTCCGTCTGGTCCTGGAGAGACTCCTGAAGAACCACCTGTATGTGAAGGCCGAGAAGTGTGAGTTCCATCAGTCCACTGTGTCCTTCTTGGGTTTCATCATCTCACAGGGAGAGACTCGCATGGATCCAGCTAAGCTGGTGGCGGTACAGGAGTGGCCTGAGCCAGAGAATCGGAAGCAGCTTCAACGGTTCCTGGGTTTTGCCAACTTCTACCGCCGGTTCATCAGGAACTACAGTAAGGTGGCCGCACCCCTCACTGCTCTCACGTCCACCACTCGTCCGTTTGTTTGGTCCCCAGAGGCCGCGAAGGCCTTCCAGGAACTCAAGGTTCGCTTCACTACAGCTCCCATACTAATTCAGCCTGATCCCAGTCTCCAGTTTGTGGTGGAGGTAGACGCCTCGGAGACCGGTGTGGGAGCCATTCTGTCCCAACGCCCTACCTCGGACAACAAGCTGCACCCCTGTGCCTTTTTTTCTCGCCGCCTCTCACCAGCAGAACGCAATTATGACATCGGCAACCGAGAGCTTCTGGCGGTCAAGCTGGCGTTGGAGGAGTGGAGGCACTGGCTGGAGGGAGCTGAGCAGCCATTCATAGTGTGGACTGATCACAAGAACCTCGAGTATGTGCGCTCTGCTAAACGTCTGAACTCCCGTCAGGCCCGTTGGACTCTGTTTTTTGGGCGTTTCAACTTCACCTTGACCTACCGCCCGGGGTCGCGTAACATCAAGCCAGATGCTCTGTCACGCCAGTTTGCCACCGAGGACTCCCCATCTGAACCTGGTTCCATCCTTCCCCAGTCCTGCACTGTCGGATCTCTCACATGGGAGGTGGAATCCCTAGTGCAACAGGCTCAACAGCACGAGCCAGGTCCAGGTAACGGCCCCGCTAACTGCCTGTTTGTGCCCAGCTCTGTCCGCTCTCAGGTCCTGCAGTGGGGACACTCTTCCCAGCTTTTCTGCCACCCTGGAGTCACCCGCACATTGGGAGTTCTACGACAGAGGTTTTGGTGGCCATCGATGGACAAGGACACGCGGGAGTTTGTGGCGGCCTGCGTTGTCTGCGCCCGGAATAAGACATCCACTCGGCCCTGTTCTGGCCTCCTTCAACCCTTGCCAGTGCCCAGTCGGCTGTGGTCCCATATTGCACTGGACTTCGTCACTGGCCTGCCTCCCTCCAACGGTAAAACCACAATCCTCTCTTTTGTGGACAGGTTTTCCAAGGCTGCCCACTTTGTCGCCCTCTGTAAGTTGCCATCGGCCAAGGAGACAGCAGACCTGCTCGTCACTGAAGTGTTCCGCGTTCATGGCATCCCTGTGGATATCGTGTCCGACCGGGGACCACAGTTCACATCGGAGGTTTGGAGGGCATTTTGTTCGGCGTTGGGAGCCAAGGTGAGCCTGTCTTCTGGTTTCCATCCCCAGTCTAATGGTCAGACGGAGCGCCTAAATCAGGAGATGGAGGCCCTGCTCCGGTGTGTTTCTGCGGAGGATCCTGCGGCCTGGAGCACTCACCTGCCGTAGGTGGAATACGCGCATAACTCGCTGGTTAGCTCCTCCTCAGGCTTGTCCCCGTTTCAGTGCTCCCTGGGGTACCAGCCCCCTCTGTTCCCATCCCAGGAACAGGAGGTGGCGGTTCCTTCCGTTCAAGCTGCGATGAGGAGATGTGAACGGGTCTGGAAGAGGGCGCGGACCGCCCTGCTCAGGTCTTCCCACAGAATGGAGCAGCAGGCCAACCGCAAGCGGACTGCCGCTCCCACCTATTCCCCTGGACAGAAGGTCTGGTTGAGGGCCAAGGACCTGCCCCTTCGGGTTGAATCTCGGAAGCTGGCCCCTCGCTTTGTGGGACCGTTCGAAGTGGAGAGGATCATCAATCCCTGCGCAGTGCGTCTCAAGCTTCCCTCGTCCATGCGCATCCACCCCACTTTCCACGTCTCTCAGATCAAGCCTGTGGCCGAGAGTGACCTGGTCCCCCCTGTCCGTGCCCCGCCTCCGCCCAGGATGTTGGATGGCGGCCTGGTTTATACGGTGCGGCGGCTTCTGGATGTGCGCCGCCGGGGTCGAGGGGTTCAGTACCTGGTGGACTGGGAGGGTTACGGACCTGAGGAGCGTTCCTGGGTCCCCCGGGGCCGCATTATGGACCCCAGTCTCGTCCGGGAGTTTCATCGCCGCCATCCTGGGCGATTGGTGCGTGTGCCTGGAGGCACACGTAGGAGGGGGGGTACTGTCATGGCCAGCCCCCCGGCCTCCTCATAGGGAGGCCGTTTGTTTGTTTTTCAGGTGGGCGGCACTGGAGCGGGTTTTCGGAGGCGTGGTTCCAGCTCATCAGCCAGATGAGGGTCAGCTGCTCTCGTCCCTATTTAAGTGGCGTCCTTGGCTGGAATCGGCGCTGGATCTTAACCTCTGCTACAGTGTGTTAGACGTGCCTGCTTCGACCTGCTCTCGTGATCTGTGAATTCACCTTTTTTCCCTCTGCTCGCAGTCTGGGGATCCGCTCCGCCTGCCGCTCCTGCCGCCTGCCTGCTCCTAGTTCCTCCGGACTCGGATCCAACCTTGGACTGAGAATCGCCGAGAGTCATCCCGGACCCAGCTTGGTCCGGCTCTGCTTCTGGGCTCACCTTTTGTTAAAATAAATCCATTTTTTGCCCGCCATTCTGTTCTCCCGTGTCGTCTGCGCCTGAGCCTCCGACCCCACCCGTAACAGCAGCTGTTGGATGTTGTCTCAGCAGAAATGTGTAAGCTGAAACTGTGGTTTGACACTAACAAATTATCACTGAATCTCAGAAAAACTAAATTTATAGTATATGGTAAAAGTAAGATAGACTTGAATGCGCAAGTTGAGGTAACGATTGACGGTGTTGGATTGGAAAGGGTTTTTGAAAATCCTTTCCTGGGAGTGATTGTTGACCACAGTTTCAGCTGGAAACCCCATATAAAGTATGTTCGATCGAAGTTAGCAAGAAGTATTGGAGTCTTAAGTAAAGCAAGATTAATCCTGAACCAGAAATCACTATTCATGTTATACTGCACTCTTATACTACCGTATTTAACTTATTGTGTGGAGGTGTGGGGGAACACTTATAAAAGCAACTTACAGACTCTGTGCTTAATGCAAAAAAGAGCAATAAGAATAGTTAGTAATGTAGGTTATCGTGATCACATGAATGAACTGTTTTTAAATCTCCAGGCATTGAAGCTGACTGACATAGTAGAATTCAAAACCGCACAAATAATGTACAAAGCAAGCAATAACTTACTTCCTGGTAATATACAAAAAATGTTTAGAGAGAGAGAAGGAGGGTATGACTTGAGGGGCAAATTTAAATTCAAACAACCCACTGTCTATACCACTCTGAAAAGCATGTGTATTTCAGTTTGTGGGGTGAAACTGTGGAACAGTTTGCCTGAGTTGATTAAGGAAAGTAAAAATGTCCGACTCTTTAAAACACAGTTATTAAAGCACATTCTGTGTCTGAAATATAGATTGGACTGATGTTATGGTGGGGAGTGAAGGAAAGGACAGGAGAAGGGAAGAAAACGGAAACAAAGAAGGAAGGAAGAAAAGGGAAGACGTAAGGAGAAGGACAGGGGAAGGGGAACAGGAAGAAGGAAGGGGAGAGAGACGGGAAAGAGAGGAAAGGAAAAAGTGAAGGAAGGAAAGGGAAGAAAAGACAGGAGAAAGAAGGGGAAAAAGATGAAAAAGGGGAAGTTGAGAAGAAGGAAGGAAGAAAAAGTAAGAAAGGGGGAAAATAGGGTAAAAAGAGAAAAAAGGAGGAAAGGTAGGAAACGGAAAGGTGAAGAGAGAAGAGGAGGTATTAAAAAATAAATAGAAGGGAAAGAGGAAGGAAGAGAAGAAGAAAAAAGTGCATGCATGTAAATTTGGCTATGTACATATATATATGTGCGTACATGTGTTTTGAATATTTTGTGCAGTTCTATTTCTTTTTAGTTCTTTGTTGGAATATTAACTACTCATTGGTTGTTGAGATTGTTTTGGTTTTTTGTTTGTTTTTGTTGTTTGTTTTGCTTTGTTATAAATGTTGAACAGGAAGAAGGTTAGGCATGTATAAGCTACGTAGCTTCAGCCAAAACCTTTTCGGTCAACCTGGTTTTCAGTGGTGTTGCTTTGGTTGGTATACGTTTCAATATGATCGAAATAAACTAATCTCAATCTCAATCTCAATATTAAGAATGATCAGTGACAAATTTCAGGCTAAAGAAAAAGACGTCAAACAGTATACACAAACATCTGTGACCTGTCATGTGGGATCCAATCTGCGCCTCCTATTCGTCCGGGGAAGAAGCCGGGATTACAGAGAGATCTGCAGGAGATCAAGGAGCTGGGTGGCTGAGAGAGGCCCTGGGTTCAGGGTTGGTAAGACAGTCATATGTAAGGGTAGAGCACTGGGTGTATTCAGGAGAGTGTTTGACTGAAAAGCAGCAGGCAGAGTGCACCAAGCTGGGGATGTAGCAGTAAAAAGTGTGTGTGTTTTAAGTGATGTGATTTGATGATGTATGGTTGGTGTATAAAACAGTCATGATGTTGAATGTAATGAAGAATTGATTTTAAAGCAGAACTATGCAACATTTTTACCTCAATAAATGTTTTTCAGAATCCCTGTGGGGGTAAACAAAGACTTGGCATGGTGACTGCCCGGTCCCTCTTCTCCCCCCGGTGTCTGTGACAGAGAACGTGAGCAGTAGGGGGGAGCGTGAGAGCAAAAGTTGCATAGTTCTGCTTTAAAAATTTGGAGAAATTGGGAAATATGCACATGTAATACAATTGAGGAACTGTGTGGGAAAAGATAGCTGAAACTTAAAATGGTTGCAACATTGCCAGACATTGGTGGTAACGTTGGTAAAAGCGGTTGGTAAAACAGCTGAGCAGACCTGAGTGGCAGGGTTGAAGCGCATGCACACCAATGCAAACATGAGACATGTTGACTGAAAACAAGACTCATGAACTTGGTAAGATTTTGAATTTTTTTGCAGTGAATCAGAACACAAAGTTAGGAAATATTCAACCATCCATGACAGTTTTATACGGCTCAGGCAGAAAGTGGACAATTGCGACTAAAAACTTTTCTCTACAATACTCTGTAGATTTCTTTAAACATGTTTTTATTTCATTTTTATTTGTTATCTTAACAAAACATATATACAAAAACAAAAAACAAAAAACAAACAAACAAAAAAAAACCAACAAGTGAGGCGCCTCATTTATAATAACCAAATAAAAATAATAACAGTAATGACATTAAGAACTATGATAGAAAGCAGTTGTTCATTTAGAAAATAAAAACCAGTCAAGAAATCAGTCATCCATCCAGCCATCAACAGACGTATTATTTTTCTCAAGAAATTTGTGGAAAAGAGTCCATATTTCCTGAAACTTGACAAGTCTGTTCTTCGTTGTGTAGCTTACTTTTTCCAAAGCAAGATAAAAAGTCAATCCCTTCACCCACTGTGAAGCTGTGCAAGCAGTCTCTGATTTCCATGACATAGCAATACACCTTTAAGCCTCTAGTAAACATATATTAAGGGTGCATTAAGGAGTTTTTCAACTTTAAAAATACTTATTTTCCACCATAAATATGTTACACATTTTTAATGATGTGTACAATGTGCCCTGACATATTCATTGCAAGTACTGCTAACAGCGCTAAATTGTCACTTAAAAGTTGCAGTGCCGGTCCGGCACCAGAATTTTTTGGGGAGAATTTGAGATGATATGATGTAATGTGCGCTCCCGCTGGCCTGATTTCCTTAGGCTTTGTTTTGTCCACCATCACTCTGCCAGATGGCTCTTCCAGAAAGTAAGAAAAGACTGGCTTCTAGCACTGCCACAACTCCCGCACAGACCCCACCAGGCAAAAGAAACTTTACTCATTTTAGGAGATAGAGGAACTTCCCTGCCAATAATTTCACTCACAAGATTTAAAACTTTTCCCCAAAAAGATCAAACATAATAGCACTCCCACATACAATGAAAGAGTGTGCCTTTCTGATCCCCACATTTCAGACTCGCTGCCACTGGGGACAGTGGCAGGTTGGGAGTTTTTTTTTCCATGCTTGATATTAATTATAGCTTTTTCAGTTTTAGATACAAACGAAACAACACACACACACACACACACACACACACACACACACACACACACACACACACACACACACACCCATCAGCTGCCAGCTCAACAGAAAAAAATAGTAATAGTAATAGTAACAGTGGTAGTAGTAATAATAATAATAATAATAATAATAATAATAATAATAATAATAATAATAATAATAATAATAGCAAGTAAAGCTAAAAAAAGTCTTCATGTACAAATATACATATACACACATGTGGAAAATTAAAAAGGGATACCAAAGCCAGTCAATCCATACTCAGAGAGAGCAGGAGTCTACCAGGAGGCCAGGTGACCCCTGTGACTATAGGAGCAGTGTGGGAGAATCAAAGCCATACAAATTAAAGCAAGATAATCAATTTCTGATTTGTGCGATTAAAGGACCCCAGACCTTTTAAAACACAGGTTGGGCTCAAACCAAACAGTAGCGTACCTCCTCAAGGTAGATACAGGAAACCATATAATTTCACCACATTAAAAAAAAAAAATCAACAAATGGATACAATTTATAAGAACACAAAATACACACATCCCATGTACAAGGGCAGGAGTAGGATGAAGATAAGTTTTTTTTAGCTCCGACAGGCCCGGTCACACCACCCGAACTTTGCTGGAGTGTTCCTGGAGAGGTGAAAAAAATTCATCACCGATCGTAACCGTTCACCACCGTTTAACAGAAGTTGTACTCCGTTAAAGCAATGCCGTAAACGCTCGGCCACCACTGATGTTACCGGAGGGGCCCTCCTACCGTTCCAAAAGTTTTGAGCTGCACTAAATATTCCGAGCGGTGAGGAGCATTGAATTTTACGCCCCGGCAACGTTCACCCCCGCTCCACCAACGCCCAGTCAAAGTTTGGTACAGCGAGACGCAAGTTCGTGGACGCTCGGGTCCGTCAGGCCAACGCAATCTTGAACGCTGGACCACCGCTACTTCACCAGCGTTGCCCGGGCGGCGATTAAACATTGCCTAAATGTCGGTGGAGCCGTTGTAAGCGTTTTACGAGCAGACACGGGGTTGCTGGAACGGTGGAATGGAATAATAAATGAAAAAGGTTTAAGTGATATTGTAGCGTTGAGCGGCGACTTGGGAGCAAGAAGACGAAGAGAGGTCTGCTCTGTTGCTCAACCCAGCTTTATTGTTATAACAACTAAGCACAGAAAACATATTGCACACCAACACAGAGTCTAAACATAATGGCGGCCGTAGGCCCCAGGTCACTCCCCCGGCAACCCCTCTGACCCACGATCCGACATATATGAAAATAAAAGTAACACAAACAGCACACAACAATAATGCAAAACATAACCATTACAAAAGCAAACCCCAAAACACACAGGAACCCCGCAAACAGTCTCAAAAGTCCCGAACGGGGAGCTCCCAGCATGCCCTGCGACTCCCAGGAACAGGCTGCCTCGTAGCAGCGGCCCGAGAGACCCCCGCGCTCGCTACAATATATATAACAGTATTTTTTCACAGTTGTTAACGCCAGAACAGCCAAGACGGTCTGACAGACCGTTTGGGTTTTTATAATTCAAATAAATCTGTTAAAATAATTCCCCTGTCCTCTAATTCTTTGACTTTTCCTAAATATGTGTCTTGTATGTTTTTCTGAAGCAAATAAGGTTTCTGAAGCAAATAAGGTCCTAACAATGACACACATAATATTACAAAGCATTTATACCTCCAAAAGATAAAGAAGACGCACTTCGCGTTGCTTTTTTTCTGCGATTGATTTGTTTTGGTTCATATGCTGCATCTGAACAGGGAGCTAGCTCTGACAGCAGACAATCAGACAGACGTCCAAAAATATCAACCAAATCCCCCCCCCCCCCCCCCCCCCCCCCCGCAAAAAAAAAATAAATAAATAAATAAAGACAATAAAAACAGGCATAAGAGATATAAGGTGGAAGAAGCTTTAGCAATGATACAGGAGGTAAGTGAGGGGGAATCGGATGGTGGAGACGTGTCGGACATCAGCGATCTTGACTGGAGTGAAGAGGAGGAAAGTTCTGAATCACAGTCAGAAGCCACGGGCCAAATAGCAAAAGAAAAATGTAATTCTGCTGCCCCAAAAATGCCCGATCGACCTCCAGCTGCTGTACAGTCCAGCACAGAACCTGCAAGTGGCGCATGAAAGCATTGCGTCACCTCCAGGAAGAGAATTACTGTAAGCCACTGTAAGTTTACAACTAAATAATAATAACATAAAATGGTGTTAAAAAAAAATAAACTAATGTAATAAATCTCAACACAATAGTGAACATGGTAGTTGACAGCAGGAGCACTGCAGCATCTCCAGAGGTGCCAGTTACAGATTTGGGTAAAATATTATATCCTCCATCAAAGTACAGCAAACCATGTGTTTTTCGTTTCCAAAAATTAATTTTAGAACGAACATATTGTCTGAATGAATACCTTTGTCCTGTGGAGCCTGCAGTCCCAGAATCAAATGAGCAGGGTGAGGACGGGACCGTGAGGGAAGGTGTTCGTCCTGGTGCGCAGCCGGGGAGACTTATTTTACTAATTTTAATATGTTCTTGATTACTATTGACGGTTAATAACACAACTATTTTGTGTGTGTTGGTGTGTGTGTGCGTGTTTATCAAGGAAACGAGTGCGCGGAGTGTGAGAGGTGACGCTGCGCAAATGCGCACTGTAAAAAGTCAAATTTTAAAACCTGATTTGAGGCATTAATACAGCAGACATGAGGCATTAAAAGGTTTGCTGATCCGCTTGACTTAATATTTTGTTTATCTTAATTTCTAATATATTAGATTACAGAAAAACAACCTGTTGTTGTGCTCCTGTGAAAAAAACACTGCAAAATGTATGACTGTCTGGCTGACATTGCAGCCTTTGGAGGGGGTGTAAGAATATTTCTTGGCACAACCAGTGGGCCACATCTATTTACCTGACTCCATTGCTTCAGCTGCCTGCTCAGTAATGATCTTCTTGGAGGCTGCTGCCTTTCCTTCTCCAGCCTTCCTCTTCTTTTGCTCACGTCGCATGATGAACTTCAACTATCCACTTCTATCAAAAATCGATCAGAACTTGTATCAAAATGGTCCGTTCAGCTCCGTAGTCACAGAACGCTGCTATTCCAACGCTCGCTACCGCTCTACCGCAAAACCAACGCCAAAGCAACGCTGGCTTCAGCGGTGCACCACTAAGCCAACGCTGTGTTTTTGATTTTTTTTTCCCATTTTGACGAGCATTCGGCCCCCCTCCCTACCATTCAAGGGCTCCGGCAAAGTTCGGGCGGTGTGACCGGGCCCGTACACCAGTCTTTTTTCCAAACTCAAACAAGAAAACAAAAAACCTCAGATGGCCACAATCAATCTATAAATCAATCACATCATTATTATTGCTCCTTTGCATAAATGTTAAATATTTTTTCTTTAAACTTACATTTAAACTGCAAAATGTTTGAACATTGTTTCACAACTTTTTCCAAAGAATTCCATTTCTTCACACCCGCGACAGATACACACATTCATTTAAGAGTCGTTCTTGCTGAATTATGTTTAAAATGAAGATTTCTTCTACTTGTCTCACTGTTCAAAATAAAAGCTGTTTGCAAACCACGAGGTAGCAGGCATCTTTTTGCTTTATACATGACTGTTAATGTGTGTAAATCAATTAAATCCTTTAATTTTAATAGTCCTGACTTAATAGAAATAGTTTTGCTGTATGCTCTTTTGAAGTGGCTTCATTAATTATTCTAAGAGCCCTCTTTTGTAAAGTAACTAAAGGTAATAGATGAGTAGGATATACATTACCCCAAACCTCCAAACAATATATCAAATACGGTAAAGTTAAAGAACAGTATAATATTCTCAATGCATGATAATTTAAAGGGACTTAAGGCAAAATTTGTGAAAAACTACACATGCATTTCCAGTTTATTCAATGGTAATGGACCGTGAAGCATTAAAAACCTAAAACAACAGGCCAATCCGCGTATCTGTCTTTTGCCTTATACAGGCTGTGTGCCAAATAATTTGTTGCTGTTCGGGGTCCGAATTTCCCGCGCAGTCGTGGGGATGTGACGTAAATTGACGCTGTATGCGTGCTGCCAAACAGGAAGAACATGGCCGCCGTGGACGCGGACTCAAACACTGCTGGGCTCAGGGGTGGGCAGTGTTGCCAACTTGGTGACTTTCTCGCTAAGTCTGGCGACTTTCCAAAGCCTCTTGGCGACTTTTTTTTGTCAAAAGCGATTAGTGACAAATTTAGCAACTTTTTCTGGTGCTCTGGAGACTTGACAGGACGTCTCCGCTGTTATCAGCAAGCAGCGGGTGCTGCGTGAGCCCCTCCACCGTCCCGAAGCACTCACAGGCGGCCAGTCTCACGCAGCGCTCCCTGCTGCAGTCAGAGCAGAGAGGAGACCCACACCACTCCGTCCACACTTCAAATGAATCGCGCGTGCGCAAATACGCCGCTGCTCACTCGCTGACAAACCAGGAATCAACAGAAGAAAGTTCATCTGTAGTTCTATTTGTAGTTTCATTTGTCTGCCCCCCCCCCCCCATACAATCGGATAACTGCATCCACTCAAAGCCCACAAAAAAACACCACGAAGAAAAAAAGGACTTTATCAGCATTATCTCGTGAGTCAAAAAAAAAAAAAAAAAAATGACCGAAGCCGGGCAGGCACCCGAATAAATATTGGATATGCTTTTGATTCATGGAGGGAACTTCAGCTGCATTTGGGAATGAAAACGGATGCCGACAAAAATCACATAATATGCACTATGGTCTTGCAGTAAACGATGACGTAGTAAACAGCATTAGCATCCCTGGTGCAGTGCTGTGAAGACGGACATTCTGTAAAATGTTTGTGAGCGCTCCCGTGCCGCCTTGGTTGGTGGCTGCAGTTACCCGCAGCACCTATCGCGGCAGCACTGAGGTAAATTTTGTAAAGTTGCCTTAAGTCCCTTTAACAAATACTTAACTTTAGTTATCACACTTATATTTCTATGTAGCCCTGTCTAATTAGACACATGCATAAAAGACTTTTAAAAGGCATAAAAAGACAATCAGATTTCATAAATGTTTAAAAAATGAGTGATTTTTGTATGTAAATAAGTTAAAAGAGCCACAAAGTTCATTCAGTTAAAAAAACATAGAATTCAGTTAAAATGTATTTACAGTGTAAAATGTATAAAGTTCATTTATGTGTGAAATTGAAAGAGATAAGTTTGGTTTCATTGTTTCCTTAAAAGATGTGCACACTATCTTCATTTTGTTTCAGTTGTCACTCATGGTGTTTTTCTGTTGTCACTGGTTTGGTTGTGACTTAATAGCCAATCAGAGATCTTCTTTTGCGTAAGGGGCGGGACAAGTGGCGCACTGTGCTGTGACAGGAAGAAAAATAGATCTCTCTCATGTCAGCCGTGAACGGCGAGAACATCGTGAATTGTGGAGAACCTTCAAGTTATATGGGAGATTGACTATCCGTTGATCAAGAGTGTGACTGTTGTGATCTGCATCAGGTAACGGATGTGTGTGTTTCTGTGCTATAACTTGTGGTTGCAGTGTTAAAGCAGCACTTTGCAAGATTTGCTTTAGCGCTCCCCCTACTGGTCTCTTGTGAAAGCTCACTGTCGTAAACATCCTCCGCATCACCCCCCCCTGCAGAGAGCGTCCTACTCCCGTTTCCTTTTTTTCCGCTCTTTAGACAAAGCTTTTTTTCTGTCTTTTTGGTTCTGCCATCCGTGAGCACCTCAGGACAGCGTTGCTAACGCTAGCGAGGGTTTCATGTTTGTTTTACGCACTTTTGTTAAATCTTCTGCAGCTGCAGTTCCTCGCGCTGCCCGGGAACTTCTTCCGGTTGCTCCCCCTGTTGTAGACATGCCTGCCTCGCACACTCAGACTTATTGGAAAACAAACATTCGGAGATGCTCAGTGCAGCGAACTCACTCGCGCTTCACGTCTACGAGAGGAGGTGCCAGTCCTCTTTATTTTTCAGTTACCAAACGGAAATTGGAACCAATCAACACATTGTGCAAAGATCATCTATTGCAACACAATGACAGATATCACACTCCAGCAGCTTTTATCCTTGTAATCTCGTATGAGTGCCGTAAAGCAGGTTTGTTCTCGCAAGATGTATTTGGGTCCGCTCCTCTGAAATCGCAAGCGCTGGTTTCAGGACTCAGACCCCAGGGAGAGTGAAGGGACAGGCGAATCACCGTGACAAGTCTTTGTTTACTCCCACAGGGATTCTGAAACACATTTATTGAGGTAAAAAAGTTGCAAAGTTCTGCTTTAACTGGCGGTCATCTTGAAATAGGGCCACCATCAGGGATGGCTGGTATAAATGGGCCAGCAGGGCTGAGCCCTCCCAGCACAAAAAGACAGCTAACACAAAAAGATGAAAAGATTATTTTTTAAATAACTTACCACAGATTGTTTTAAGTTTAGATAAAACCAATGGTAGCAACAGCACCAATCAGTCAAAAGAAAAACATAGAATATCTCTAAATGATTTTTTTACAGCTCCAGCAGATACATTCATTTCGTTCTTGTAAGTGATTGACAGGTGTCATGTCCCGCCCCCCGTGGTTTACTGAGCATTTTGTAACTGAAGTTGTGCGGTGCTGCTATTTGTGCCAGAGTTGGGAAGGAGGGAGAAAAGGTTCAGCTATGGCGGGTATTAGCATGAACAAGGTGGTCTATTTGCTTTGGATAATCCAATTATTTAGACCGATTGAGTGCACTTGCCACACTGTCTATCGAGATGGACTCCATCCAAAAATTACCAGACTTCAACGACATGGTGATTAACCTGTTTGCATCCCAGAAAGGTGTCGATGTGAGTTTCTTTTCAAATAAGGTAGGCCCATGTTGACCTGTTAAAGGACTGTGACGCCTTGTTTTTGCTGAGGTGAGCTGTTGTATTGAAGGCGTGTTTGGCACTACATGTCAGCAAACAGTTGCAGCAGGCTATCTGTGGGCAGTTGTTGAAGTTGGGTTGGAACACAACTGTAGTGCGTAAATGTGTCAGAGAGAGAGAGAGAGAGAGACAGAGAGAGTTGATATAGAGCACTAAAAAACTAGCTGTATTTGATGTAACTGTTTATCATAGGTGATGTTGCTTATGCAACTCTGTTAACTATTTAATCTGTATTATACAAGCATTTCTTAGCCCACCCAACAAATTTCCCCACCAGCCGCCACTGGCCACCATATTGTTTCATGGTTAAGGAATCTGTTACATTTAAAAATCGGTTTCCATGAAGAAGCAGAAAGCAAAAAACTGAATTCAAACAAGACAAGCTTTGAAAAAATCTCTGTACAGTGATCAGGACTGAAGTTTTAGACAAGCAACAGTGATCGACGAAATTAATATACAACAATGAATCCTGACAGATGTGGAACATGTTCATTTAACTCCTGATTTACAAAGAGAGTGTAAACATGTTGATTTATTGAAATTAATGAAATCAAAACACGTTTCAAGAAGCAGAAATGTTTTATTACTCTCAGTTCTCTGTATCGTCAAGTACCCAAATGAAACTACTTGTCATCATACTCATAAGTATCCAGTCAATCCCACTGATCACTGATCAGTTATTAATGTAGAGAACATTTGACACCTTCACATTGCTTTACAGTGACTTAAAAAATTCCTCAACTCATCCTATATTGAGGTTTTACACTCACTATACTGAAGTAGTGTACTCTTAACAAAACCTTTCCGTTTTTACCTTTTCGAAAAACTGTTTCTATAATTGAACCATTTCAAAAGTTGCTACTTGAAAAGTTTCATTTACAACTCCAAAAAAAGTGTCATGAAAAAAAATTATTCCATCATGTATCCTGCATCAAAATCAAACTTTTTTTGTTTGTTTTTGAGGATTGTTTTTTTTCTCAGAGGTATGCCTCTCTATTCAGCCTTTGTTTTTCTCTGTGTGTTTGATTGTTCACACATCATCTCGGCTCTATTTGCTTCAACTTCTTCATCTGAATCTGTTTTAACGTGTTCATATCCTGCAGCGCGTCCACGAGCTTCTGCTACATGACCTCTGATAGTGGCCCCTGCTTCAGCAGCAAACTCTGCAGCAGCTTCAGCAGCTCCGGCAGCAGCTCCAGCAGCAGCTCCAGAAGCTACCCCTGATACTACAGCTCCAGCAGCTACCCCTGCACCAACTCCAGCAGCAGCTCCAGCAGCTATCCCTGCACCAACTCCAGCAGCTAAACCTACAGGTACTCCAACAGCTGGTGCTACAAGAGCAACAACAACAAAAGCTATTCCAAGAACCAACGCAACTTTTTTTGGTTGACCAAGAAAAGCTGCCAGTAACTCCCTTGTACTTAGTTTAGCTGCCTTCTTCTGGAACTTTTCAAAGACAATTTTCTTTGCCTCCTCTTTAGATCTGGTTCGCTTCGTCTCTTCCTGGATGTTTCTCTCCACTTCTTTCAGCAACTCATTGGTGTAGCAGCCTCTGTGTTGCTTCACCATTTTGATCGTGTAGAGCAGCTGTCTGATCTGGAACTGGTTGTCTCTGTAACAATCTGGCTGGTTGTTGTTCCAGTATTTATTATCAACAACATGACAGCGGCCACCACATTTTTCTAAAAGCTGTTCCAGATCCTTGTTTCCCTTGACAAAGTGTTCGATTTTCTTGGGCTGAGGAAGCTGGTCACCCTGAGTGAAGACCAGTACAGCATGTTTAAAAGCCTCTTCAGAAAATAACTCTTTTATTTTTGCAATAACCTGGATCTCTTGCTCAGTGTATTTCTCCACTTTGAGGAGAATGAGAAAAGCATGCGGTCCAGGTGAGCACTCTATCATAATCTTTATTGCCTGAGATTTGAGATTCTTGTTTTTTTCTGTGCCGGTATCAAAGAAACCAGGAGTATCAATCAATATGATTTGATCATTCTCTTTGGTCTGACATGTACTTGTACAAGAGCTTGAAGAAAAATCCACTTCAAATTCAGGTTCTCTAATCAGGGTATTGCAAAAGCTGCTTTTTCCTGCTCCGGTTTTTCCCAGCAGGATGACTCTCGGTTTTTCTAGAAGAAAACAAAAAAATTGACGTCAGTATTATTACAAATATGAATACTTTTTCCAGATATTTATTTTATGTAAAAAAAAAATGTGCTTTCAATCAGAAATGCCAAAACATAACAGACTTCATAATTCTTTGTTCTTCATCTGAACTGAGTTTTGAGTAACTTATTTTTATTTGACAACACTTTCACATATTTCAATGTTTTCTAAGATGCGTTACTTGTAAGGATTCCCTGGAAATGATATGATACAGCATGATGGTCTGATTAATGCTTTTCATCATAAAGAAGAATAAATTAATTTATGTTTCATGACACTGTGGCAATGATGACGGCTGGGATGAGCAGTGACTTTAATTTCCTCAACAGAGTATCTTGTCAAATGTTAAGGAAGCTTCTACTCACAAGTTCTCTTCATTAACTCTGAGGACATAACAATGAATCATATGTAATAATATGCTGGTGGATTTCAAACAAATTACGTATCATAATTTCCCAATGTTCCTTCATACTTCATCATGAGCACAGTACACTTTAAATAAATACAAATAAACAGTATGTCAATTTTCCAGTGTCTGACCTACCTTCCATTCTGTCTGAAAGAGGAATTGATGCAAATGTGGCTGAAGATATTTCGATTGTGAGTTTTCTTCCTCCTGTTGTTTAGATTTGCTTTCTTGGTTGTAGTAACTTTGTTATTACAATTTTAATCTTGTTCTTGTTGGCTGCAGTCTGATCAAACAAACACACGACAAAGAACATTTATTCACATTACTGTTCTGTTCAGATTATCTTGTGATATGAAACTGAAATATGCCATGATGCTGGACAAAATCTGCTGCCAGTAATTTTAAATAAAAAGCTCAGACCTGAAAGCAGTTTAAAACAGGAAGTGCAATACTAGACTGTTTTATGTTCTTGAATTCACTGGAAAATTCTGTTTAATTTGCACTTTTTCACTGTAAAAACTAAAATTGTTACTTTTTGGGTTAACCGACAAAGTAGTGTTGCTTGAACATAAGGAGAGACATCGGCAGCAGCTGGGTGTGACACACACACACACACACACACACACACACACACACACACACACACACACACACACACACACACACACACACACACACACACACACAGTTGCAGTCTTCTCAAATTTGGTAGAAGTTAACTTTGCACTTGCAGCATGTTTTGGCAGTGTGACCTTCCTTCAGAATACTGTCTTTCGATGACAAAATTTAAACCCAGTAATATCAACGATGAAAGCATTATAACATAGGATAATAACATGGAGGATAAATATGTCCTACCTTCCATTCAGTCGCAAGAGGAATCTGTACAAATTTGAATGCGTAGAGATAGCGTCTTGACTGTGAGCTTTGTTTACTCGTCTTCTCGCTCTGACCTGCTGTTTCTGTTGTAGTTCATTGCTTTAATCTCATTCTTGTGGCTGCAGTCTGATGAGAGCTGAACTGGGCGGTTCCAGATTCCATTTATAGTAAACTGCTTCATTTCCTGTCTGTTGTCACGTGATTTCCACTAAGTCCTTTGCACAATTCTTTTGCTGGTTCTGACATGTCATCATACCACAGTACTTTATTGATGTTAAGTAATATGTTGTGAGAGCTCCAGACTTAAATGTTCAACAACCTGTGACTGAAATGTTCCATTCTGTTTCGCCACTTTCTGAGTGTGTGTCCTACCTTGTAATCAGTCCCAAAGAAGAATGGGTACAGATATGAATGTGTGAGAAGACATCTTGATAGTGTGCTTTCTTACTCGTTCTCTCGTTCTGACCTGCTTTCTGCAAGACAATCTGGCTGCAGACCTCCACTCTCATGACCCAGACAGAAAAGACAGAAAAAATAGAAATGTCAAAATTTTTGCAAATTTATTAACAAAGAAAAACTGAAAAATCATATGGTCATAGTAAGTATTCAAGACCCTGTGCTCAGTATTGAGTAGAAGCACTTTTCAGCTCATATAGCCATGAATCTTCTTGGGAATGATGTGTAGCCCTTTGTACAGCCCTTTTCCTTTAGGGCCTGTACACTTAGAGTTCCCTGAGGGCGCAGAGGGAAAATCGTTTGGACGCGCGCCCGCACGGCGCTTTAATCAAGGGGTCCACACTCTCTCCAGGTTCGGGTACTGCGACCCATTTATTCTCCATGTAGTAATCGTTCCAGGATCCATACAGCAGGACACCCTCCACACGCCGCTTGGACGCGGTGAAAAACTGTTTCCTGTCCCCCTGTGCACACCTGCACCCAATCACCTGAGTGCCTTATTTATTCCCTTACACTGCTCCCCCTGGTGGTGAATGAAATAAATCATAAATGGCTCCTACACCCTTGTTTACTCACAGAATTAATTGAGTGGGCTTTGGGTTCATTTTCAGCGTACTCACATACTTTCAAATATTTTAGCTTCACTTTCTCTCTCATGAATTGGATCTAAACTGTAGGTTTAAAATTGGCACTAAATACTAATATTGACCCCACTAATCAATTAGCAAGAAGTAACGTCAAGCACAAGGTAAAGTGAACAATGAATAACAAATTTAATTGGAAAACTAGACAAAAATAATGTAAAATAAATAGAACAGTAGTTTTAGGTCACAATAAGCACAGTAAACAGCTTCCCCAAACAGATGATTCCACCAACCCCCCCCCCCCCCCAGGCAGTTCAAATGCAAGGGCAAATACTGGCTTATAAACTAATTCTAAGCCGGCACAAACAACCTACGATGCAGGCCTGTGATGATGCTCGCTTCACTCAGAGAGCTAGAACAAAATTAATTACAGTACCTTGTGAAAGCGTATCCAAAAGATTAGGCCGAGAAAGGGATGCACTTGGTTCCACAGGGGCAAATCCAGGCTCACGAAACAGCACAGCACGATGACGATGACTCTCCAGGTCCTCCGTCAGGCACATCCGGGTTCAGGAAACACCAGTCACCATGGCCATGGTCCTCACAGTCCTCCATATCGTTGTCTCGCCGGCAACGATCCTCCACAAACTCCCTGGTCCCACCAAGTCGGCGAAAACGGCAGCTCACGGTCTCTTTAGATTAGCTTAGCTGTGTTAGCAAGCCTCCGTCCTAACGAGCATGTCCTAAAGCAGCAAAACACCATCCTGAAGCTTCGTGCTGAAACTACACGGGGTTCTTCCACCTTAGTCCATCAGTCTCAAAAGCGGCCTTGTCCAGCCTTAGCAATAGCTCACTTCATCCCACAAATGTCCAAAAAGTAAGCCAGCACATGCACAGCACTGCAGCTGTCCCTTGTGCAGGCTGAATGGGACTCTACCCGTTTTTTCCCTGCGGTGCCTTCACTGACCGTCTCAAAATTGGAAAAAACAAATTTCACAGATACTACAATATAAATGAAATATTATTTAACAATAACAATTTTTTAACCTTGTAAATATATTTATTAAACACTTTACCATGAACTTGATGTTTATGAAACAAATGAATTTGTGCTTTTTATTTAACTTGGACTTTACAGTGTTTCACTACATAATTATGCGGGTTACAGATGCAACAAGTTTTTCACTGGATTTGGGGATCCTGCCATTCTTCCTTGCAGATCCTCTCCAGTTCTGTCAGGTTGGATGATGAACATTTGTGGACAGCCATTTTGAGCTCTCTCCAGAGATGTTCAATTGGGTTTCGGCCAGGGTTCTGGCTGGGCCAGTCAAGAGCGTTGTGTTGCTGCATGTGGTTTGTGTAACGTTTCTGCAGGAGGACAGGAGTCGTCCTCCTCTGGGCCCAGGGGTGGAGGAGAGAGATGTAGCGTCGTCAGGATGGAGCATCCACCTCCAGCCGGATTCTCCTGTGTTATGAAGCCCCAGCAGCTCAGAGGTGAACAGCAGCTTTGTTCATGCTGTAGATAATGCAGGAAACGATTCAGCATCTATACTGGTATTCTATCAAGTAGAATTCTATCAAGTATCACATTGATACGTTCACCACTGCTGCTCCAGCTGGATCCAGGGCCCAGTGTGCAGTACTATGCAGAGTACTGAAATAAATCTATGCTGCTGTTTCTGCAGCTCCAGGTTGCTCTGTGAACTGTGGATGTTTACGCTGAACAGCTTTCCTCGTCCAGTGTTACAGTGAACACAAACTAGTGAAGTAGCTAAAACTGCTGGACAAATGACAATAGATAATATTGAATCCATGACAGAAGTGCAGAGCCATCATCTGATCAGCCACACTCTGCATTTACACCCTGGCAATTACATCCAGCAATGTTACTGTCCAAAATCGTCTCCACCAGCTGCCACCACAGTGTCTGATGGGTGGATGCAGGGTGTGGGTGGCAGTGTCTTGCTGAACTGCTCTCTTTCCCCCTTTGCTTTTTACCCAGGAGGAGGCTGGAGCACCAACCAGACCTGACGGAGCCCCTGAGAGAAGTCCAGGCTTTAGGTGAGCTGGGAGCTGCAGCGTGACGAACGGCATGTCCATCAGGAGGAGCAGCAAGAGGAGTGGCGTCTGAACCTGCAGTTCCTTGAAGATGAAGCAGGGCAGCGAGGCTCAATGAGGCTGAATCAGGCTGATTTGGCCTCTCAGCAGCAGCAGAGCGAGGCCTTCAGATGTCCCTACAGCGGGTCTCTCTGCAGGTCCAGACCCCGAGAACCCACAGGAGTAACTCAACAACGAGTGGTGTCGATGTCCTTTCCAATAAAAACAGTTTTAACACCCATGTGTGTCTGAATTCACTGGTTCTTGCTCAACACAAGCTCAGCAGTGTTTTTGCATTTGGCATTTCTTTCTAAGTAGTGGTGCTGAATGGAAATGAAATAACTCCATTTGTAAGGGATGTACATGTGTGGTGTTTTGAATATTTTACATGGTGATTATCATGAACTTCAATCCAGACAATTCTGCACTGTGACACATGACAGTAACAGGGTCCTTTATGGAAACACACACTTCAGTCTGTTTGCTGTTGAAGAGCGAAAGGTAAGGTGGAGCCAGTGTCATCTGCATGTAGGGAGAAGCCGGAACTGATTTAATATTAGCCTGTTACAGCTTTAAACACAACTGTCACTAAATACAGCCTTATAAAACAATCCTCCCGTCATCAACCAACTCTTCTTCTGAGCTGGCCTCATGTTGACAAGCATGTAGTCTCTGCACAATTCCTAAGACTAGTTTGAAACTAAACCTTTAACAGCAAACTGTTTTGTCTGTCAGAAAAAAAATATGAATTTTACCCAGTTATGAGCAGATCTGTGCCTCATATAGAACAGAATAGACTGTATTTATCTCACCATGAAGACATTTAGTTATGGAGGCTCGTAGAACAAACTGGTGCAAAAAAAGGGGGCCTTTTATAAATAAAGAATAAGTAATCGAAATCAAAAAGAAGAAAACATTGAACTTGATATACAACAGATCTAAAATATAACACTACTACTACTAAAATATAACTGGAGCTATAATATATAGAAATATGTACAGATATGGACTTAATACATTTTGAAAATGTGATGATCAAGGGTTTGTTTTTTTTTTGTACTACCCACACGTTTTCAGCACAGCGTTTTCAGCCATGGTGATGATAATTCGTGCAAATCGATATTTTAATCCTCTGAATTTCAGTCATTTCCTCTAGCACAGGAGCTGGCAAGTGTCTTGGATCCATTGTTTTGGCGTCGCTGTGCTCTCTGCTGATTGGCTTCAGAAAAAGTAAACTTATTGGCTGTGTTTTTCAGAGGGCAGACCTCATTAACATCTTATAAAACGGCGTAAAAATCGCGCGTCTTGCTGGTTTAAAACGCACGTTTTTTACGGCATTTAATTAAAAAACAGGCGTTTTTTGCTGCATCTTAAGGATCGGAAGCATTGGATTAGTGGCGAATTGTGAGTCTTTCCAGTTCAAAGGACGGGCCAGTTCTTTCGTCCAATCAGCAACGACTGATGTCACCCACTACTTAACCTGAAGGGGCAGCATTGCGCTAAACAAGCGTACAGCCTGCCGGAAATCATTAGAAGAAGAAAACTGATGTCACCCGGCTTCCGTTTTCTCTTTTGCCGTTGTGTTTTCTCTTTTTGTGTTGTGTTTTCTCTTTTGCTTTTGTTTTTTGTCTTTTTGTGTTGTGTTTTCTTATTTGCATTCGTGTTTTCTCTTTTGCCGTTGTGTTTTCCGATTTGCCGTTGTGTTTTGCACCTCAGGGCCACCGTATCGTTGTCCTGTTGAAAGATGAACTGTAGCAGTATGGAATTGGAGAGTGGTGCTGAATTGGGCAAGAAGTTATTTGGATTCAGGAAACAGTTTGTGGAGACGGGAAACTGTTAATCAGAATATTTGGATATTGTGTGGCATCTCCCAGGGGTCAGTGTTGAGACTTAAACTGTTCAGTGTCAAACTGTGAAACTGTAAAGTGTTTGATCTAATGAAATTCAGAGTATTTGCCAATAACACAAGTAATTTAGGCACTGGTGAGGACTCACAGCAACTTCTGATCCAAATTACTTCAGGGATGAATAAAATGTAATCATCAATTTTTTTTAAGTAATCATGAAATCTGTGTAAAACTTAAATTTGAATTTTTTGGAAAATGTAAAACAATCAAGGCAAAGGTAAAAATGGAGGATATAGATATGGAAAGGGTGAAGCCAAACACATGCATTTTTGAGAGCTGATGACAAAATTTACTGGAAACCTCCTATAAAATATAAGTATCTTCACAACAAAATATTCAGAAGCATCTCAGACCTGGCCAAAGCAGAAGACATGTTGGATCAAAAATCACTTTACATTCTCGTGTTGACTTATTTATCTTTCTGTATGGAGGTATGGGGAAAAATATAAATCTAAGCTCATTACAAAGGCTTTTGATCTTACAATAAAGAGCAATAATGCTATTTAATTACTTTTTTGTTTTGGTTTTACCCTTTTATGCAAGTTGGAATCAAACATACAATCAATAATTAAAAGACAATCTTTCCATGGTGCTTTTCTTGATATAAAGGAACATGTTGAGAGAGTTAGTTGTCTTTTATTTCAATGATTTTAATGTAATTTTATGTATTTTGCTGAATTTGTGAGGTATTTTGAATTGTCTTGTGTCGGAATGGTGCTCAACAAAAAAACTTACCTTGAACCTCAAACATGGACCTTGAAAAGCAGCTGCCTCCATTGGTGTGGATGAATGCTTAAAGGGGCTGTATCATGCTTTTTTAGCTAGTCCAAACCCTAGAAATGGCATTAACATGGTAATAGTTTATTTTTGGTGCTAAGGAAAAGTAATTTTGTGTGAAATAAAAGATTTTCTGGGGCTAATTCTGAAACCCGGAAGAGAAAACACTCTGTTTCACTGAAAATCCCGCCTCTCCCCCTGTGGACTTTGACTGACAGCGTACTTCAACCAATTGGCGCTTCAAAACAAATACGCTAGCTAGCTTTAGCTCTAGCTCTAGCTTCTCTACACACAAAAACGTCTTTTCCTGTGAGAAACTCACCAAGCGCAGACCCTTCAGACCCTTCAGACTCTTGCTCTTGCTTGACTGTTGCTTTCAGACGATGGTCAAAGTTTATCCTCGAAATCGGAGTTACAAAAGGCAGCAATGCTGATTGCCGAGGGCCTGCGGGAGGGGGGCTCAGGGGAGCTATCTTCACAGTGTGACGTGAACGTGGGAAAACAGAGCTTTTTCACAGTGTGACGTGAACGTGGGAAAACAGAGCTTTTTCACGGGTGCGGGAGGGGCTGCCTCTCTGAGCAGCACAAACAGGAGGAAAGCTTAAACACACAGGCACGAAGGTAAAAAACGCTTTGGGGGTGTTTTAGGTGAGTACATAACTATATAACAAGGTTAAAACATACAAAAAGTGAATTTTGCATGATACAGCCCCTTTAAAATGTAACTGAAATTGCAAATTATTTTGGAAGCTGTTACATCAGTGGGAATTTAAAGTGAACACAATTTAAAAAGTCTATATTTGACCCATGATTCTGAAGTAAATAAAAATGCACCTTTGCAGAGAAATTTAAAAAAGAGTCAAACACTTAACAATTAGACATACCCACTGAGCAAAAAGACGTTGAATCAACGTCTTTTTAAGGTCATTGTTGGACGTCCCAGCAAGGTACCCACAAGGTACAGAATGTAACGCCAGATGACGTCTTTATTTTACGTAATTTCGACGTCGGGTATCGACGTCACCAGGACCTTCAGACAAGGGCCATAAAAAAGTGGGGAAAATATAATTTAAATTGACCAAAATCTAATCACTAGGTTTGCGCTCCGAGTATCAGGCATATTACTGCAGTCACTTCATCATTTCATTGCAGACGGGTGACACACGAGAGTCGAACTCACGACTTCCTGTTCAACGATCCTCAGCCTTACCTATTGAGCTGTTAATTTATGAAGTATTTCAACTGTAAACGGGAGGGTGACTACTACTTTACGGAAAACTACTTTTCCTGAAATACAGTGCAATACACACGAAACAAAGTGGTGGTTTTAAAAATGTTTATTTTGTGTTTCTCCAAAGTTCACAATTTGATGAAAATACGAACTAAATTTAACCGCTTGGGCGGCTCTTTTATTCGACATAATTCTATCTGTACGAGACAATGAAAACAAACGGACTCAAAGAAAAAGAAATACAAGGCGGGGTTAACATTCACATAAACACTTTTTCAGGGGTAAATTATTATTATTAATACTGCTTACTATGCATAAAGTCCCATTGTAGAAGGTGACATGCTTGCCAAGGTTATTTTCCTGTTACTTCATTTGAATCAATCACCAGCAGATGCTAACTTGAAATGCATAAAGACAGCATCCAACCTCCTGACAAGCCAAGGTACAGCAAAATTCACAGGTACAGGAAACTACGATCACAATCCAATTCTTTTTAAACAGATTTTATTGCAAAAACTTCACAGTACTCAAAATACCGGACCAGTGACGAATCTGCAGCTAACTCATCCTCCCATCCGCTGTCCCAGCATGCTATGGTGCTGATTGCCCTCAAAAGGGACTGTGACCGGCCAGTCCAAGGTGGATCCAGACTACTGTCGGTCCACAAAACAGGAATCAGAGTTCCCCGACAACTGCTGGACCAGCGATTAAGGGAAAAACACTTAATTAGCCTGACAGCAGCATCTCCAGCTCCGTGGCTTTCGCAGTAAAGTGTACCATCTGACACACCTCTACTTCCGGTTTCACTCAGTCAAGTTAATATGCATTATGGCAGCCAATAAGTGAACACAGACACAGAACTTCCTATCTGTCGCCCTTCAAAATAAAACAAAAATAAAATACATCAAAACCCATTTCATACATAATACGTCATTCATCATCTCGTTCAGATTGTAAACATTTTTAATCAAGGAACATAAAGTTTCCCCGACTTTCGAATGTTCAACCGCATGTAGACGTCGATATTGGGTCCTAATTTAGATGTCCAAATCTTCAACGTCATCTAGACGTCGAAATACCTCACCTATTTTGGACGTCCAAAATAGGTCTATAATTGGTCTTGGACGGACGGACGCAATGTTTAAGGGGTAGAAACTCCTTTATTGTTGCTAAATACACTCATAGCCAAGTGATAAAAAATATACATGCAGATATCATCTGAAAAACAAAAAAAAAAACAAACAAAAAAAAATACAGCAAGCTTTAGAATGTAGCGGAATAGAATAGAGGCATGCATGTTGTATGTAATGAAGTCCACAGACACTGTGAGTCAACAGTTTCTACACATTTAGAACCCTAACCCTTCACGAGTCAGTAGCTATTGATCCCACTGGAAACAAAATACAATCTGAAAGGTTCATCCAGGCTTTCTGTTTCATTACTCTTCAGTGCTCATTTTAGGGATCATATATTCTTTCATTTAAAGACTTCATCAATTTTGAAACAATCACACCAAAGACAATTGCAAGTAAACCCCAAGTAAAGAAAAAAAAAAGAAATCAAACACTTGTGACAAAGAAGCTTCTTTACTGTTGCTTAATTCACTCACAGCCAAGTGATAAAAAAAAAATCCTAGATATTGTTTGAAAGCAAAAAAAAAAAAAGATACAAAAAAAGAAGAAGTCGAGCCGGTTTTAGAATATAGCACAATAGAATAAATGCATGCATGTTGTATATAATGAATTAAAGTCAACAGTTTATACACATTTGGAATCATCACTGAAGTTATGACATATTTTATTGTCATTTCTCAAGCATTGAGGACTAAAGTGTGATTTCTGATCAGTTCAGACCTGCAACAATAAACACACAGATCAAATTAAAGCCTCACTGGTCAATAGATATTGATCCCATCGAAAAAAAATTACAATCTGAAAGGTTCATCCAGGTTTTCTATTTCATTACTTCTTCAGTGCTCATTCCATGGATCATATATTCTTTAATATAAAAACTTCTTCAGTTTTGAACCGATCACACCAACGACAATTGCAAGTAATCCCGGTACGACAAGGCGCATCACCCATCTGAGCATAGAAGATAAGCGTTGGCGACATTCCAGCCACCTCTCAAAGAACCTCCTTTTGGCCTGCTCTCTGATGTCTTCCTCCACCATGTTTTCTGATGACTCTCTGATCTGCTTTTGCTCTCTTTGGATTTCACTCTCCACCTCCTGAAGCCTGTTATTGGTGTAGTAACTGCCACTGTGCATCTTCACAATCTGGTCTATGCTCTTGAGCAGCTCTGCCACCTGGAACTGGTTGCTTCTGTACTCATCCTGCTGGGTTTGCTTCCAGTATTTGTTATCAAAGACGTGGCAGCGCCCTCCACACTTCCTCACCAGCTCACTCAGAGCCTTGCTCTCAGCAACAAACTCACTGATCTTCATCCCTTCGGGCAGCAGGTACCCCTTAGTGAAGACAACCGCTGCATATTTCAAGACGTCTTCAGAAAAGAGTTTGCAGATTTGCGTGATGATGTCTTCCTCCTGCTCTGTGAATTTCTCCACTTTGAGCACGATGAGAAAAGCGTGCAGCCCCGGAGCGCACTCTATCATACAGCTGAGTCTGGAGGCCTCCACGTCCTCCTCAGACCTGCCCGGGAGGAACAATCCAGAAGTGTCGATCAAAGTGAGGACTCTGCCCTGGACAGATTTGGTTTTGCTCTGAGAAAAACGTGTTTCTGAGTCACTTAAACTGTTGATTTCGAAGTGGTTTTCTCCAAGTATGGTGTTAGCCAGACTGCTAATCCCAGATCCGTATTTTCCCAGCATCACAATCCTCCACGCGTTTTGTACTAGGGGGGGAAAAAAAAATCATGTCAAAGTAAGTCATTGATATATATTTCCATACTTTTCCAGAGTGTTTTGTTATTTTCAAAGCAAGAGCAACAAGAAGCAGAGCAGTTAAGTGTTAACTGACGCTGCTGCTTATCAAGCGCAGCCAGAACATCAAAGTCTAAAAATATCGGCACTGAAGATTCCCCCACCACTTTTAAATCATTTGTGTTGCAGCAATTTGCTCCCCAGTGGAAATAATGAACGGCAAACAAGTGACAGGCAAGACAGAATTTAAGAGCACTAAGAAAATACGACTGTATGGACATGGACAGTATGCGCTCTGTATTGACAGAGCAGTACTTTGGTCAAAATTTTGCATATACTGTTTGCACTTTAAAAAAGGAAATAACCAATTTTATTTGTGGAAAGAATTTGATTCTCTTGCTGAGGCCATGCATGGATGTAAATTATAAATCATTTCAAAATTTAACTGTGTTGTTTGTGACTATTAGATATACAATTCTGTTTTTCCAGCCAGATATTTTTTTCATTTAAAGGAGCACAGCGCAGTTTTAAATATTAAATTATCAATTACTCACACCCACACACATTTTCACCTTTGCCTGATGGACAGCACGAGCTATTTCTGCAAGATCACAGTCGCTCCTATTTTCCTGTGCAGGGCACTGAAGGCACAGCAATATGAGTGATTCGGGTACGAATCGCTCTGAGCTTGACGTAATGCGCGCTCCCACTGGACTGATATCCTTAAGTTTCGTTTTGTCTGCCATTACTCCGCCAGATGCTTAGCAGCAACAACTGAGCAGTACTGAGGATGGAGCTACCATAAAGTAAGAAAAGACCGGCTTCTAGCACTGCCACGGCTCCAGCACAGACCCCACCAGGCAAAAGAAACTTACGTTTTACTCGAGCGCTGCTAAAAGAGCTAGGAAGGAGTTCCCCTCTTCTGTGCACGTACAGTACTGCAGTTACGCCCAAGGCCTGCAGGGGTCGGTGTTTCGCATAAAACAAACTGCATAATGCACCTTTAAGTTCACTATATTTATTTAGTATATTACTCAATTTGTTATTTCAGTAACTATATTTATTTTTCAGTGTTGAATGAGCCTGTTTTTAAACTGCTGCCTTCACACAAACTTCATGAGCTTTTTCTTTAACTATAGCTCAGTCAACTTAATTTATTTAAATGAATCTATTACAATGTGGCACTAAACAAACGTTAAAAACTGCACATTTCTGAGCAGCAAATAAGTCAATCAGAGTGACATGAGGTGCAGGGAAAAGAAACAAAGGCAAAACAAAATGAAATAAAAGCACACAAATATGAGCAACCTCAGTCTTTTGTCCATTTTGGTATTTTAGACTAACACAATTGTTATGATTATAAACTGGGCTTAATCAGCCACGGTTCACATGAGAAATAACATTTATAAAACAAGGAAGACAAACTGCTTCAAACACACTCTCAGAGGGAGGGAGAGACACAGAGAGCTGAAGTTAAGTTTGTGTCTTCAAGATGTAATGGGAGTGTGAGTGTGTAGAAAGCCATAAAGACAAATAAGTTTATCATGGAACAAAGTTTGCATTTAACCTTTGGTTAGTGTAGAATTATAATAGGGTCTTGCCAGAGTCCAGAGGTCTGACAAGCTGGAAAATACTTTCTATATTTTACATTTTAGTCAGAAGGGCATTGATTGAAAACATTTAAATTCTGGAACTCTCACATATCTCTCACCTCTCCCAGCCTTTGTGTCAAGACAAGTATCATGGTATGATGTGGTTTTGAAAAAACACAGTGGAAGGTTTGTATGAACAATTTCCTGTAGGAAACATGCTGAAGATATGGGTTCGGACAGAGAAATCACACCAGCTGGTCTGTTATGGACTTGAACACATTGCAGACATCCACCAACCAGTTTCTGCAAAGCAACTTCATACATTTTTCCCTGACGTTCCAATTCATGACCTCAAAAGGCCAAGAGAAATTCAACTCCTAATCAGCCATAAAGAAGGCAGGTTGGCTCCACAAAAAGTTTCTAGTGTGGGGGATCTTGTACTGTGGGATGGACCGCTCGGGAAAACGGTGGCAGGGACTCATCCTGAACTGTTCGAGAAAATCACTGTTTCAGCTCACATGTCCTGCACGCATTTCGCCAGATCCATGAGAACTGCAGCTGTGAAGTATCATGAGTGTACAAGCACTCCACCCACAATCCAGCAATCCTACACCTCAACCACTACTCATGACTTCTTAGACTGGTGGAAATGGGACAGCATAGGCGCTGCCTGTAACCCAAAATGAGGGGGCTGCTGCTGCGGTAACTGTCAGCCGGGCGGTAAAGACATGACATTAGCTGAAGAAAGGGAGATGGAGATTGTTAAACACGGCTTATCATATGCTGGTGCTGACGAACACAGTGCAAGTCCCCACTGGCATGCAAGCTATCCGTGGCGTGAAGATCCATCCACCCTTCCGAACAACAAACGAGCTGTGGAAAAAACCTTCCTCAGGACAGAGAACCAGTTCAGCCATCTCGAAGAAGAACGTCAGGTGCTGCTGGAGCATACCTATGATGATGACATCCTAACTTCTCACAATGACTCAGAACGGCTCCAAACTGTCACCACAAATGTGGAATGTATTCTGGAAGCTGGTGGGTTTGCCATGAAGCCATGTAGCTTCTCTGGCCAGAGGAAAAAAGAAAACGACGAGTTATCACCAAAAATCGTCATCCTGCCGAACCAAAAGAAAGACGAAGACAGCAAAGCTCTCGGTCTCGGTTATAAGGTGCAGGAGGACAAATTGCACGTGATGGTGAGATTCAACTTCTCAAGACGGGAAAAGAAAATGAGACTTGGGCAAGATCTAACGCTGGAGAATGTGAAAAGAGAGACACCGGACCCCTTGACAAGACAAGAAAACATTGGCCAGATGCAGAAAAAATCCTTTGTGTCTGTGCTAACAAGAGCCAAGGCAAAACAAAGCACAGTGATCTCAACCTGAAGACTCCACAGACCTCCTGCTGGTTCAGCAGTCAAAATTTTGGTGAACAAAAGACGCTTCAGCCATCTTTCCCAGCTTGTAAAAACAGTTGCAATGGTGTGGAGAGCTGCCAAGAAATTTGCTGGACCGTCCAAGACCCTGAAGTCACAAAAGTGGGAGGCTATGTTGGACAGTGGAGTTGTCTCAGTCGAAGAGCGGCAGGATGCTCTGAGGGACATATTTCTAGCAGCCCAAGAAGGGGTGACTTTTCCCACCTCCACAACAAACCGTTTGGTAGTCTACAAAGCACCAGACTCGGGGTTACTGCTTTGTGGAGGACGAATCCAAAGTTTCAACGAAGATTCCACAGCTGTACCACTCCTACCTCACAATGCATGGACCTCAGTACTGCTTGCACGTGAAGCGCATGATGAAGGCCATGAAGGAGTGGCTGGGACAATGTTGAGGATGCGCAAGAAAGCCTGGGTAGTCCAGGGAAGACAGATTGTCCAAAAAGTGGTGGGAAACTGCCTCTTCTGCAGAAAAGCAAGAGCCAAAAGGTGTCAACAAATAATGGCAAGCCTACCGCTAGAAAGAACCAGCCCAGCTGCACCATTTGAATACACAGCTGTTGACCTCTTTGGACCCTATCTGTTGAAAGATGAAGTGAAAAAGAGAGTAAAGATGAAGGCGTGGGGAGTCGTTTTCAGCTGCATGGCGAGCAGAGCAGTCCATGTCGACCTTGTAAATGCAGTCTCCACAGAAAGCTTCCTCACGGCATACCTTCGCTTCACTGCAATAAGAGGACACCCGAAGAGGATTTGGTCGGACCCTGGAATGAACTTCATTGGCTCCAAACCTGTTCTGAAAGACCTGTATCAATTCCTGGAAAGGCAGAGCAAATCAGCACTGGAAGAAACCTGCACAAAAAACAGCACCATCTGGGAATGGAAAATACAACCAGCAGACTCACCTCACCGCAACGGTGCTGCAGAAGCTGCTGTTCGTATCGTGAAAAGGGCACTACAAGGACTGGACAGTGAAACCAATCTCACCTACAGTGAATTCCAAACAACTTTGCAGCAAGCAGCAAATCTTGCAAATGAGTGCCCAATCGATGCCAGAGTACAGGATCGTGAACAGGTTGTCCAATACATCACGCCAAATTCGCTGTTGCTAGGACGTGCTTCTCCTGATAGTGACATAAAGACATTCAGTTTTGAAAAGTATCCATATAAAAGATTGCAGGAAATGCAAACTGTGGTGAACAAGTTCTGGAGATCATGGAGCCAACTTGCAGGTCCTAACCTCTTTGTGAGAAGCAAATGGCACACCTCACAAAGGAACGTCGCAGTAGGTGACATCATCTGGCTGTGTGATCAGAATGCTTTGAGGGGCCACTTCAAACTTGGACGAGTCACAAGTACGAATCCTGACAAAAAGGGCGCTGTACGGGACGTGCATGTAAAGGTCATCTCAAGCTCAATTCCATCGACAAGGCCAAGATCAGAACAAACATCCAACCATCCCACAGGAAACACTCAAACCACCACTCTGCACAGAGACGTCAGGTGGTTGGTCGTCCTTCTGCCTGTCGAGGAGCAAGGGTGATGGAAGAACGGATGCAGCTCTCAAGTGTTGGCGACCTTCCCAAGGTGCTTCGTGTGAAGATCGAGTGGGAGGTGTTTGGTTGGAGTCGAGCTGCCTTTCACCCCACTTTCCCTCATCCTATCCGAAGTCACTACGTCAGCTGGCGGAGCCTCCTGAGCGCGCACCTGGACCTTATTAGACAGAGCACAGTGAGCCCAGATGAGGTAGGAACACGGGTGGCTCAACAGCGCGAGCAGCGCGAGCCAAAATAGCCTGAAGTTTTCTGTACTTACCTCAAAGCGATTGTGCAGGCGATCTCCCCAACACGGTCAAAAAGATACCTGAAGAACAGCCGGTAAGCACCTCCATGTCTGTTCACTGTTTACTGTGGGAGAAGTGCAGCTCTGTGATGCGTTCAGGAGCGCTTGGAGCGCTGGCAATTCAGCGTCCAGGCACGCTGGAACATTTTGAGATTGCTTCAGTGAAGATTTGACACTGGAGTTGCTGCGGATTGTGTTTATTTATTTTGTAAAAAAATTAATGGATTGGTTATTGCATAAAAAGAGAAGAAATAAAGATTAAGATGTAATGATTTATATTTTGCAGTTCTAAAGAAAGTGGGAATAGAAATTATGTAGGAATTTATTGATTTACTTTGTTTAAAATGCTAAAATGTGTTTTGGTAAAATATTGTTAATTAATGTAAGGGTTTGAAATGTACTTGTTAAAAGGCATTGAAGCTAAAAACAAGAATGATAAAATTTTGTGTCTGTATTCAAGTACTGATATTGTATTCCCTTTGTTTTCTTTTGAGGTTTTTCCACCTAACGCCTAACGCCAAACACCTAACGCCTAACCCCACCGTTAAAACTAACGCTGCAACTGCAATAAAATAAACTAAAAAGGCAACGAGTGGAGTCCTGCGTGCTTCAGTTGGGGGACATCCTTTCAAGTGGGGATTCTGCACAAACCTACACACACTTGACACAGACTCTACTTGAAAAAAAAAAAATCAATCAAAACAAATGGAGCAAAAGAACTGTAATCATTTTCAAAAATGGGCCAAATAGAATTTCTTAATTTATTCAGTTATTTGACCTAAAAACATTCCTCTCCAGATGATTATTGTGGCAGTGTTTTGTAAAATGAAACGTTTTCTCTGATGGCTCCTCCATCCTCACTGAGCATGTTTGTTAATGGTGGCAGACAGCATAGATTTACATAGAAAGGCTAGATGGCTCATTGGACTTTTACCGGCGTCGTCACCGGTCGGCCATCTTACCTAGGGGGACTTAGGAGCGCTCTGCAGTAGTGGATGGAAGGTAAGCGACCTACACAAACAAAAATACACTTAACTTGCTGAATTCTTGACGGATTTACAAATGGTTTGAGTTATTAAATACCTTATTAACGTGGATATTATTCGGGGCGCGCAGACCTGTTGAAATTGCAGTTTTTCTTTTTGAAAGTTGCTGCATAGTTGTGTGTTTGTTACAGCCATTTGCATGGCTGCAATCTGGGAAATTCAATTACGGTATTATCAAGGTTTCTGTGAGACCAATAATAATTTTGTGACAACAACATATTTTGTCTAAATGACAATTTGTGTGGATGAAGTTGGGTATTAGCCAGCAAAGAAACAAGAGATTGTGAATGAGACATGTGAGCCACTTGGACAAAGTAACCGGGACTTAATAGGTGGGAAAGGCATAATTACTCCTTAGTTTTAACATGATTTCCAAGCTGTTTCATTAGTGAAATATATCCTAGATTTAGATTCATTGTGATACAGTTACAGGCTGGCTTTGTGTTTGTAAAAATGTCCTCCTCCAGTGCAAGATGCCACACTTTAGTGCAGCATATGGAAGCTCAAATGAACGTTCCGTCAAAACAAGAGCCGTAGAATCACCTTTCACTCGTAAGAAATGCCTTGAGGGACATATTTAGGATTATTGTTAATAACTTAGTGGATTTGTACTTGTATAATACAAGATATTTTGACCCTGACATTTTAGAAATGTTTCTACCATTTGTTTACATAATAATTATTGAATATTACTTTTTCACATTTCTTTTAACATGTTACTGTTATTTAGGGTTTCATAATGGCATTCAAGCATAGGCTACATGAATTACCCCAACAATATCATAATTTAGCTCAGTATTTTGTGTTCTTACCATTAAAGCTAGGGTTGGCGATCTTGGAAAACTAGCATGTAGCACGAATGTAGCATCTCCCCAAGGTTCCGTCCAGCTCCCACCCCATTGGAGGAGCTCCGTTGGGAGCGGAGACGCGGAGTGCGGTGCGTCCAGTGCGTCCCTGGCGTAACCTGTCCTCAGCGCTTCGTTTCTTCGTTTTTCTTTATTTGCACTATGCCAAGTATGGCGCACTCACCGGTAAGTAAAGCCCCAAACATTCTTCTCCGCCATTCTGCAACGACGCTCCGTCCTTCTACGCGCGCACTGAACCAGGGTCAGTGCACGCCATTGACATGTACGCGCAGGGGGCAGGTCGAACGGCGAAGGGATTTGATTGGTTTAAAAAAAGGTGTCCCGTCAAGACGATTGGTTGCTGTTTTTCCCGTTTTACTCCTGCTGTAGATAGCGGATATTTTCCAAACTACTTTAAGAACACGCTATGAATTGTTTCCCATTGGGTCATGAAGATCATTTTAACCAGTATTTAAAAAAATGTATCTCATTCAAATCGCCAACCCTAGCTTTAAAGTTAAAGATAACAAGGGTGTAAAATGTCAATAACTCATATATCTTGGTACCTTCTCATGTTTTTCAGGATTCCCAAAACACAGAGAAGAGGAGGCGATGGGAACTTGCTCTAAAAAGGGACGGTTTTGTTGCATCAAAAACTGCAAACTGTGCAGCGAACATTTCAGAGTGAGGATTTTAACAGGACTGGGAAGATGTTCAGGCTTAAGGCTGCTGTTGTGTCAAACATTTTCAACTTCCTGCTCGTCTCCAAAGGGTATGTGTATCATTGGCCAACAAGAATATGTGATATTCACATTGTCACGATTACTGCAGTTTAGGAATACATAAAGTGTTGTGCATTAAGGACATTTTAATATTTAGCTGTACATTTTAGCCGTAACAACAAGAAGCACTGCTGCCTCTAGAAGAGCAGAAGAAAACCTGCCATGGACCAAGGATGAGCCTCTGCAGCCTCTGGAGTGAATCTTTTATTGTTTTGGAATTGTGTGCACCTGTTAATAAAAGAAACCTTGACGCCATGTTTCCTGGATGTGTTTATTTAAAAATGTATCTTAAAATCTATGTAGGGTAGAACAGGTAAGATGAATGAACCGTCCCCTTGATCCTTAAAACTATACATGAGTTGTCACAAGACCCTAAAATAAGAACAGAAACATATTTTCCAAATGACTGTGGAATTCTTTGACTTTTGAGGCATAATTATTTTTTATAATAAAGCAAACGGACCCAAGTTTAAATTTATACATTATGCATGTTAGTGATGTTCAGTGTACAGAACTATGTGAATCATTTAGCAAAAGGTCACTCTGAATCATTAAATTTGTGAGGTTTTATCAAAATGAGGGCCGTAGGGCCAGAGGAACCAAAAACCTTGGGGTAAATTGAACCAATATGAATCACAATTCATATAATGTACATACATGATTTGTTCAGTTTAAGTTTAAAATATCATGTGGGTCAACTTCCCCCTTTATTTCATAAGTATTAGAAATATAGTGTTTAAAAAGTGTTTAGAGTGCTTAAAAAACACTGACGATTTAAATTTACTGTATGTGTGCTATGGCAGGTAATGCTCTATTATCTACTTTATTTTAATTTGATATGAAAGTCCATGGTTATAATTATCTGTAAATAACGACATCTCTGGCTTTTGTAACAAATCAATCCATTTAAAAATCAGTTGAAAATTGACCAAGCTATGCTTAATTAAATATTACATGCTCCAGGGCATTAATGTAATCAGAGAGCCAGCGGCCCCTAGGTAAGATGGCCGCCGTGTAGCGACGTCAGCTGTCATTGGATAAACAGCGTCTGTAAGCTATCTAGCCTTTCTATGTATGTCTATGGCAGACAGAGACCGTGGTGGTTACAGCTTTCTGTTCTCCTCACTGCCCTGTTTCCCCTTCAACCCCCTCAACACCCATCCTCGGCAGTCAGTGAGAGGTTCTTCAACTTCAGCAGACCCTTCAACACCATCCAGGCCAACCTTCTGACAGACAAGCTGAGCATCATGGGAGTGGTCTCACATGTGGGTTCCTGGATTGGGGACCGATTCACTGAGAGACAACTACAACTGTTTCCTGTCTTTACTTACTTATATCATTTGCATATACTGTCTTTAAATGTATCACTTTTTTATGTTCACTTTTAATCCATATAGTATTTGCACAGATTTAGAGAGTTTAAAGAGTTTTGTTCATAGGATTGTACAGTTTTTTCTTTTTACAGTACATATATTAACCTTTAATAATGTTAATCTGGTTACTAATCTGCCTGTTTCGTCTTTTTTTGTTGTTGCTGTATGTCAGTTCCTGATGACTTCAATTTCTCTCAAGATTAATAAAGCATCAATCAATCAATCAGTGAAAATATAATTTCATTTAACATTTTTGATCAGACTCTGAACAGAATGGTATGAGTCAAACTGTACTGAAAATTTGCTTCTTGTGCTTTATGACATGTTTGAGGTTGAACTACTTTCACGCTCCGCCAGGTTTTTCTGTGCTGCACCACAAATCCACACTGACTCAAACTTGCTCCACAATGTCAGACCTGTTGTGAGACTTCATTTTACTGTACCATCATGATCATATTCATAAATGCCAAACCCGTCTTTCATATGGCTGAACGCTCATATGCCATCGTACGATCATTTCATAAATGGGGTGTCTTTGTAGACACTTTTGTTTCTTTGTTTTTTTATGGGAGTACGTAAATAACTTTACGCATGTGTGTAAAGTTTTATCGGAGCGCGTAAAGTTGCTTACATGAGCATATTAAAGTTTAAAGCGAGCACGTAAAATTTCCTTAAAAACAACAAAAACAAATTCTGTGTACCTTTAGGGTCTCCATAGAAAAGTACTTCAACTAATCTTGCAGGAAAAAAAAAACGTGCTTTTTAAGGCAAGAGATAAAAACACAGAGAGTGAAAGCAGGTATAAATACAGATGCAAAAGGTATAAATTAATACTGGTACAGCTACACCTACCATCTCCTTCTTTATCCATGATGGTACTTTCTACACAGACAAGAAGGCAATTCTTTACCTGAACAGAAGACAATCGGTGACTCTGTTGAGATATGAAAAACAAATCTGAAGAAACCAAGAAGAAAGAACAAATTCCAACCTTTCTGGCGAGCGAGGTGCTTGTATATGTGCATGAAATTTCTTAGATAAAGTAAATAAAATGAAAAAAACAATTTTTTTTTAGTTTGGCAGACTTCTATGAGTCTATGTTGTTCTGTGATAATACGTCTATGTTTGCTGCTCCATCATTTCTGACTGGTGGACTTTCTCAGACGCCATTTCCAATGGGTGCACTTCCAGGATTACAGTCACCACACCCCCAATCCAAGTCGCCCCTGACCTCGCCGACCCCAAACCAAGTTGGCCCCCGACCAACTTGACCCCGACGGCCCCGACTCTGGATCAACTCGGCCCCGACTCCCGACCAACTCGGTCCCAACTAACTGAAAAAAAATTACTGGTAAATTTGTCTGGTGCGCCGCTGCTATGGAAGTTAGTTGGGACCGAGTTGGTCGGGAGTCGGGGTTTTTGGGGCCGAGTTGATCGGGGCCTGGGGTCGAGTTGGTCGGGGGCTGACTTGGCCTGGGGCCGGCGAGGTCAGGGATGACTTGGATTGGGGCCGTGGCAACTGGTTACCAGGGGTGGACAGTAATGAATTACATTTACTCACGTTACTATAATTGAGTACTTTTTATGAGTAACTTGTAATTTTATAAGTAGTATTTGAAATAAGTAATTTTTACTTTTACTCAATTACATTTTGACCCAAGTATTTTACTTCACTACATTTGAACCCCCTCACGTTACCGAGTACAATTATGATAATGAAAAAAACCACGCGCCCTTCCTCTTGTCTCATTTATAATCTGGATCTGCACGTGGAAAGGTGGATGTTCTGAAGACTGGAGACGTTACTTGCACCGCCAGCCACTAAGGGGCAGTGTTGGCGCTGCTCACGGCTGCTGCGCACTGCTCCGCGTCGGAGAGTAAAAGGCACACGGAGAAGTCCGACATCAAAGACAGGTCGGAGCTGTCAGCCTGTGGGTTGTCTCAGTGTTAGTGTGCGTCCAGAAAAAGTACGTCGCCCTGTTGCAGTGGATGTTGTTTGTTGTATCCCTCTTGTTTGTGACGAGGTTGCTTAAAGCTAACTCTATGGCAGCCATGTATGATTAGCAATGATATTAATGATATTGATATAAGCTAACATCAACATTATAGGGCAATTCCCGCTCGTTCAGGTTGATCTCTGTAAGTGGTCAGTGTGTTCATGCTGTGTCAGGCCTTGTTTATCTTTATGGAAATTATCTATACATACATATGGTCTGGAAATATGGGTAAGTGTGGTGAGTTGATAATGATTATTGTCTTTCTGTTTATTCTTAGAAAACCACACAATACACCTGTACACTGCCTGTTGATCATCATTAAAGCTCCATAAGTGGACATATCCTCTTAGTGTCTTTCTTTGGACTAAGTCTTGGGCGAACTTAAGAGCGTTCTAACCGACGTGAACTCTGCGATTGCAAATGAAAAAACCAGACACAGTACTGAGCCGTCAGTACAGTGGATGTTGCATTCAATTTGGAGAGATCATGGAGAAGGGTCTGAAGAAGCTACAACTTCTGCAGAGGAAAACCTAAAAAAACCTTGGCCAAACTTAGACCTATTCGCATTCACGTAACTAAGTAACTTCTACTCAAATTACATTTTAAATGATGTACTTTTGTACTTTTACTCAAGTACATTTTCAGATGGGTACTTTTACTTTGAGTAGGATTTAAGCAAAGTAAAGATACTTTTACTCAATTACAATTTTTTTTTGTACTTTTTCCACCTCTGCTGGTTATCCACTTCCGTATACGTAATTGACTCGGCTTTTTTCTCACTCCTCCTCACAGCAGCACGGCACTTGAAACAGCCGGACGCTGGACGTCTGTGCACTAGCTAGAGTGGGTTGTTCTGCTGCAGTGAAACTGGACGCTCATTGGATAAAATGCTGGGCTGGTCCCGCCCATTGGACTACAGAACTTCAATGGGGCTCTATGGGGCAGTGGGCTGACCTGGACGCTGAGCTTCTGTGTGCTGATTGGATGATCTGTCTGAAGCTTGACTGACAGCGAAATGAGCAAATCGGTGATCTTGAAATAAAAATAATGCACCAAAGCACTTCCGAAGTTTTTCTTTCTGTTGTTCTGAGTTGATTCAGAGGCTTTACTGATCCTCGGAGACTTTATGTTTGTGAAAAATGACTAGCATTGTGTTTGGAGACTCGTTTAGGTCACTCTGTGGTTTCTGTCCTCAACCAGCAGCTGGAGCTTCTCCCCGTCTCTCACTCTCACACTCAGGCGTCACACAGCACTCTAGCCTCTGCAGCAGCTCCAGCTGCTCGCCAGCTGCACACAGCGGCAGACAGTGTGAATGTTGTGGACCGGATTTTGGCGAAGCCATTTGATATTCTTCCTTACGAAGAGAAAATTGGTGTTAAACTGCATAACAGATCAACTCCGAAGACTTAGCTGATGCCAAAAGGTGGGGAAAAGTAACAGGTCTCTTCAGCTGTCCTGATATGACAAGGTGAGCTGCTGACTGGAAGTGCTGTCACCAATAAAATGTCCTGCTGGCCATATCTCTTGATGAAACCATCTCAGGGATGTGTTGTCTGGTCAAAGTGGGCTTTAGGGATCTGTCTAACTTTGACAGGGCGTACAAAAGGCATGAAAGTTAATAGAATTTACATACAAAAATATGACAATGTATGTTAAAAATGAACTTCCCCTCTTTGGAAGACCAGCAGCCGCCACTGGGGCCACTATATATTTTTTCAATGTTGAACGAGCCAGTTTGCAAACTGCTGCCTCGACACATGCTTCACGAACTGTTTCTTTCACAGTCACTATTACAATGTGGCATGTAAACAACTTCGAAAACTGGACAATTCTGACTTTCAAACAACTCAGAGTGACGTGGGCTGTAAAGACATGGGAAGCCTTAGTCCTTTATCCCATTTCTGACTAATACAACCACTAAAATTAGCAACTGGATTCAATTGGAATATTCCATGTGAACAATAACAAAAAAGATGACTGTATTGGCTACTATAAGACGAGTCTGATTATAAGACGACCTCTATTTTTCAAATATCATTCTGTGAAAATAAAATATGTTGAAGACAATAAGGTTACTCATGAAACAACTTTTTATTGTACGATTATTCTTGGAACATTTCATGTGATTTAACATCAAGAATTGTTACTGCAGTATTAAATAAAAAAAAAACTATATTCTATTTCTCAAAATCTGAGGCTACGACTCAGTGAATAAGCAACAAATAAGTACCCTCAAAGGTTCAATAACTGCATTAATAATGTAAATAACTTTATAACCATCAAATTCAAGTTCTATTCAACTTCAGGAACATTAACAATTCAGTCTAATATATATTTGCAGTTTGGCAGTTGTTTGTTCACTCTGCTGCATTGATCACTATTAGTTTAAAGTTGCCATCAAAGCGTCGCCTCTGTTGTTTGCTCACTTGTCAAGCTTTCGACCCCCTTCTTTCCAGATGGTCACTTTTCATTAGACCCAAACCTTTTCAGCAAACATACAAGCATACATTTACTGAGAAGCTCCATTTGCTTCCTGGTCACAGGTACTTTAGCTCCCTCTAGTGGCGTGGATGTCTAACAACAATCTAGTCCTCGATTATAACACGACCCGATTTTTGAGAATACAGTTTCTGGAATAAAATATTGTCCTATAGTCAGGTCAATACGGTAAATCAGGATGGTGTGCAATCAAAACATAGAAGGCAAATGGCTTTAGTCCACATTTCTTCTGGAGTGACACACACACACACACACACACACACACACACACACACACACACACACACACACACACACACACACACACACACACAGACACCTGTTTGAAGTCAACTTTTCATTTGTAGTGTGTTTTAGGTAGTGCGAGTGTGTACAAGGTCAGCAAACCTTCCTTTAAAATATTTTCTTTTTAATGAGAAAAGTCTAAACTGATTAACAAAGGTTCAGACTTCAAGAAAATGCCATCTGTGTTTCCTGTTCACTTGTCATTGTGTGACTTTAATTTTGCTTCATGGTTTAAATTGGTGTTTTACTGGCCTAAACAACAATTGTTGTGCCATAACAGGGTGTGGTGTTTTCCTCCAGCGACTCAAACTTTACACAAGTTTTACTTGGATAGCAAACAAAAGCCTTTACTGAAAGGAGTTGAATATTTTAGTGGCTTTGATTATAACAAGAAACATACAAGTGACTTCATTTCATTTATTTATTTTTTTCTTTTGGAAAAGGTTTGGATATTAAGCTGGAAACTTTGTGTTTTAAATGAGAATGAACTGACCAATGTGAAAATGCTTTTTGCTGTATGTGTGAAAATAACATCACCACGATACAATAAAAAGTAAATATAATGAAACTATTCCTCAAATCACACCAAATGTCTAAGTTAATTCCATCTTATGATTGTTTTAGAGACTTCGTATTTACAGTTTGTGGTGACTAAAAAATTAAATGAAGTGATTTGTAGACAAACTCAAAGACATACATTGATACACAAAGTGAATGAAAACATCCATGGTTATGGAATCTGAAACATTTGAAAATAATTTTCCATGAAAAATCTGAAAACAAAGAAGAGAATTTAAACAAGATATTCTTTGATAAAATCTCTGTCAGTACAATGATCAGGACTGATATTCAAGATGAACAACAGTAAGTGAATAAATGTACAACAGATATTGACAGAAGTTTTGGAACATGCCAAGTTAACTCCTGATTTTCAGAGGGAATGGACACATGTTGATTTGTGAAAATGAATGAAATCAAAACATGAAATTCAAACAGATTTGACTTCAGTTTTCAATATCTTCAAGAACCCAAATGAACCTATACTCAGAAGTATCCACTTATCCCCACTGTTCATTGATCAAATATTAATGTATTGAAGGTCAGAAAACTTAACATTGTTTTATCCATCCATCCATCCATCCATCCATCCATTTTCTACCGTTTATCCGGGGCCAGGTCGCGGGGGCAGCAGTCTCAGCAGGGATGCCCAGACTTCCCTGTCCCCAGACACTTCCTCCAGCTCCTCTGGGAGGATCCCAAGGCGTTCCCAGGCCAGCCGAGAGACATAGGGCTCTAACTTCGTCGACTGCGCCGAATCCGCCGGCTGTCAGCGGAGCGCAAAGTGCGCCGTCGGCGGATAAAGTCAGTGGGGCGTGTCCAGAAAATTGTCCTAATTTCGTGAACCAGGCGCAGTCACGCCTCCATCCCGCCCACTGGCGCAGGTGGCACAAGAGGGAGGAGAGAAAGTGGGTTTAACCCAGCTGAGAGTAATTTGACCAATCAAATGAACACCTCTCCTTTTTTTCAAATGCACTGCAGCAAAGGACACTGCTTCATTAACATGGTGAAATACATTTTATTTCCTGGCCTCAATACTAAACCATAGTGAAGCAACAATGTATATGAAGGTGTTTTAAAATAAATAATCTCTTGAAGAGCTTGGGGAACCAGACAAATGAAATAGCAATGCAGACACATTTACAGGCTAATACTTCTTTCAGAGCGCCGATCGGCTCCGCCGAGGTCTTTACATACAGTGCGTGCTTTTACGCACGGCACTATTTATTCACAAAGAAAGACAAGGCAAACTGACAGGTGCATGGCTGTAGCAAATGCATCGTGACAAGATGCAAGATCAATAAAACACACTAAGAGCCTGCCCAAGAGTGTCCGAACCGTGTTTTGGTCCGATGGTGTGAAATAACTTCTGACATCGTGTGGGTTTCCTCCTCAAAATCACATGTAGAAATGATGATTCACCTGCTTTTTACGCTGTTCAACGCATGCATATACAGCCGTGCGGGATCCACATAGTTTCCGCGCCTGCAATGTGTTCATTTTATTTTTTTAATCAGATCAATCAACTGAATGAAGCCGCTGTCATTGCGTGGAGTGTGTTGGTCAGCTCTAGTGACAAACGGACTGGTTGTCCATATGATGTTGGTTCTTTGCCTGTGGAAGATCGACAGCGGTCGAAACCTAGCGCGAAAATAAGATAAATAAACAAAATATTAAGTCAAGAGGATCAGCAAACATTTTAATGCCTCATATCTGCTTTATCAATGCCTCAAATCAGGTTTAAAAATTTATTTAACTTTTTACAGTGCGCATTTGCGCAGCGTCACCTCTCACTGACACTCCGCGCACTTATGTCCCTGATAAACACGCACACACACACCAACACACATAAAAAAGTTGTATTATTAACCGTCAATAATAATCAAAACCATATTAAAATTAGTAAAATAAGTCTCCCCGGCTGCGCACCAGGACGGACACCTTCCCACACGGTACCGTCCTCTGCTCATTTGATTCTGGGACTACAGGCTTGACAGGACAAAGGTTTTTATTTAGAAAATATGTTCGTTCTAAAATTAATTTTTGGAAACGAAAAATACATGGTTTGCTGTACTTTGATGGAGGATATAATATTTTACCTGAATCTGTAATTGGCACCCCTGGAGTCGCTGGGCCAGTGCTCCTGCTGTCAACTACCGTGTTCACTGTTGTGTTTAATTTTAATACATTAGTTGTTGTTTTTTTACACCATTTTATGTTATTATTATTTAGTTGTAAACTGACAGTAGCCTACAGTAATTCTCTATACCTGGAGGTGACGCGTGAGCGCTTCATGCGCCACTGCAGGTTCTGCTGGACTGTACAGCAGCTGGAGGTCGATCAGGTATTTTTGGGGCAGGATTAAATTTGTTTCGCTGTTTGGCGCGTGCCTGTTCTGACTCTGATTCAGAACGTTCCTCCTCTTCACTCCAGTCAAGATCGCTGATGTCCGACACGTCTCCGCCATCCGATTCCCCCTCACTGACCTCCTGTATCATTGCTAAAGCTTCTTCCACCTTATATCTCTTATTTATGCCTGTTTTTATTGTCTTTCTTTTGGGATTTGCTTGATATTTTTGGCCGTCTGTCTGATTGTCTGCTGTCAGAGCTAGCCCCCTGTTCAGATGCGCGCATGAACCAAAACAAATCAATAGCAGAAAAAAAAAGCCCCATGAAGTGCGTCTTTTTTTTTATCAGTAGTCTGTGAGACCACTGTTGGCCTTTGGAGGTATAAATGCTTTGTAATATTATTTGTGTCATTGTTAGGACCTTATTTGCTTCAGAAAAACATACAAGACACATATTTAGGAAAAGTCAAAGAATTAGAGGACAGGGGAATTATTTTTCACAGATTTATTTGAATTCCAAAAACCCAAACCAGACCATTTTGGATGTTCTAGTGCTAAAGAAGATAATAAAAACAATTATGTGCTTCATGAGTGATTCTGTGTATCTTTCATGACACTGACAAGCTGTCAGTGTCATCAGATCCTCCGCTCCCCAGCCTGCTCACACCTTCTGCACTAAACTCTCACTGCGCCCAGCTGATTCTGTCGACCCCTCCCCCTGGTGCGCCGCCACGCCCATCTCGGCGCAAGTGCAGCGGACCGGCCAGAAACCCTCTTCTGCGCCTGTCGAAAATAGGAATGCGCTGCCTCCGCCGCTGATCATCGCCAAGTTGCGCCGTCAAATTAGAGCCTATAGTCTCTCCAGCGTGTCCTGGGTCTTTCCTGGGGTCTCCTCCCAGTGGGACATGCCCGGAACACCTCTCTAGGGAGGCGTCCAGGAGGCATCCTGAACAGATGCCCGAGCCACCTCAGCTGGCCCCTCTCGATGTGGAGGAGAAGCGGCTCTACTCCGAGCTCCTCCCTGGTGACTGAGCTCCTCACCCTATCTCTAAGGGAGCGCCCAGCCACCCTACGGAGGAAGCTCATTTCATTGTTTTATAATGACTTTAAAGTCCTCAACTCATCCTATACTTAAGTTTTATTTTCACTGTACCGAGACAGTGTAATTTTGACAAAACCTTGGATTTTCTTCCCTTTTTCCATGATTAAAGCATTCCAAAAGTTGTTACTTGAAAAAAATATTTTGCTGAAAACAAAGAAAAAATAATCATGTATCTGCAATTAAAAGCATATGATTCCATAATATATCTGTGAATCAAGTTTTCTTGTATGTTGAGATTTATTTATTTATTTTTTTATTTTTTTTAGGTGGCTTGCCCTCTCCAGGTCGGTGGAGAGACCCTGGCCCAAGTGGAGGAGTTTAAGTATCTTGGGGTCTTGTTCACGAGTGGGGGACGGATGGAGCGTGAGATTGACAGGTGGATCGGTGCAGCGGCCGCAGTGATGCAGTCGTTGTATCGGTCCGTTGTGGTGAAGAGGGAGCTGAGCCGAAAGGCAAAGCTCTCGATTTACCGGTCAATCTACGTTCCCACCCTCACCTATGGTCATGAACTTTGGGTCATGACCGAAAGGACAAGATCCCGGATACAAGCGGCTGAAATGAGCTTCCTCCGTAGGGTGGCTGGGTGCTCCCTTAGAGATAGGGTGAGGAGCTCAGTCACCAGGGAGGAGCTCGGAGTAGAGCCGCTTCTCCTCCACATCGAGAGGGGCCAGCTGAGGTGGCTCGGGCATCTGGTTAGGATGCCTCCTGGATGCCTCCCTGAGGAGGTGTTCCGGGCATGTCCCACTGGGAGGAGACCCCGGGGAAGACCCAGGACACGCTGGAGAGACTATGGGCTCTAACTTCGTAGACTGCGCCGAATCCGCCCGCTGTCAGCGGAGCGCAAAAAAAGTCAACGGGGCGTGTCCAGAAAATTGTGCTAATTTCGTGAACCAGGCGCAGTCACGCCTCCATCCCGCCCACCTGCGCAGGTGGCGCAAGAGGGAGGAGAGAAAGTGGGTTTAACCCAGCTGAGCATAATTTGACCAATCAAATGAACACCCCTCCTTTTTTTCAAATGCACTGCAGCGAAGGACACTGCTATATTAACATGATGAAATACATTTTATTTCCTGGCCTCAATACTAAACCATGGTGGAGCAACAATGTATATGACTGTATTTTGAAATAAATAATCTCTTGAAGAGCTTGGGGAGCCAGACAAATGAAATAAAAATGCAGACACCCTGCATTTAGCGGCTACATACAGACTTTGTAGGGAAAGGGAAAATCTGTTTTTATTTGTGTGCATCATAACTCTTAAAGATACATTTGGGAAAGCACAAAGAATTATAGGTGTCTGCACGCCAATCACTCAGCGCAGCTGCACAGCGGAGCTGGGTGAGTCTACTTCGGACTGCTTCTGTTGTCATCAGATCAATGTCCTCTGAAATGATTCCCTATAATTCCTATCACACACATGGCATTCCGGCCATCCCAGACAAAGGATAATCATTTATGAGAGAATGGTGGCGACATCTGCTACCTGCTCCGTCCTCCGCTCTGCTTCACGTGTTGCCGGCATTCTTACACCCCCTCCAAAGGCCGCTATGGTCAGCCAGGCATACATATGCAGTGTTTTTGCACAGGAGCACATCAACAGGTTGCTTTTCTGTAATGTAATGTATTAGAAATTAAGATAAAGAAACAAAATATTAAATCAAGAGGATCAGCAAAACTTCTGCCTCATATCTGCTTTATTAATGCCTCAAATCAGGTTTTAAAATGTATTGAACTTTTTACAGTGCGCATTTGCGCAGCATACCTCTCACTCACACTCCGCGCACTCGTTTCCCAGATACACACACACACACACACACACACACACACACACACACACACACACACACACACACACACACACACACCAACACACACAAAATAGTTGTATTATTAACCGTCAATAATAATCAGGAACATATTAAAATTAGTAAAATAAGTCTCCCCGGCTGCGCACCAGGACTGACACCTTCCCACACCGACCCGTCCTCACCCTGCTCATTTTATTCTGGGACTGCAGGCTCCACAAGACAAAGGTATTTATTCAGAAAATATGTTCGTTCTAAAATTAATTTTTGGAAACGAAAAATACATGGTTTGCTGTACTTTAATGGAGGATATAATATTTTACCTGAATCTGTAACTGGCACATCTGGAGACGCTGCAGTGCCTCTGCTGTCAATACCGTGTTCACTGTTGTGTTCAGATTTATTACATTAGTTTAAAAAATAATAATAATAATAATTTTACACCATTTTATATTACTATTATTTAGTTGTAAACTGACAGCAGCCTACAGTAATTCTCTACCTGGAGGTGACGCGTGAGCGCTTCCATGCGCCACTGCAGGTTCTATGCTGGACTGTACAGCAGCTGGAGGTCGGTTGGGTATTTTGAGGGCATCAGCATTATATTTGTTTCGCTGTTTGGTCCGCGACTGTTCCGACTCTGATTCAGAACGTTCCTCCTCTTCACTCCAGTCAAGATCGCTGAAGTCCGACACGTCTCCGCCATCCGGTTCCCCCACACTGACCTCCTGTATCATTGCTAAAGCTTCTTCCACCTTATATCTTATTTATGCCTGGTTTTACTATCTTTCTTTTGGGATTTGCTTGATATTTTTGGCCATCTGTCTGATTGTCTGCTGTCAGAGCTAGCCCCCTGTTCAGATGCGCGCATGAACCAAAACAAATCAATCACAGAAGAAAAAAAGCCCCGTGAAGTGCATCTTTTTAATCAGTCTAATAATAATAATAATAATAATAATGATAATAGGTCACAGACCGCTGTTGGCCTTTGGAAGTATAAATGCTTTGTAATATTATTTGTGTCATTGTTAGGACCTTATTTGCTTCAGAAAAACATATAAGACACATATTTAGGAAAAGTCAAAGAATTATGCTACGTTCACACCGGACGCGTTGCAAGCGTCACAGGCGTCACTGACGCCTCAAAGTTGACGCGTGTGAAGTGTGGAATTCGACGCGTGTTCAAATTACACACGACGCTTGCAACGCTGGCGACGCGCGGGAGTGGGAGGAGCTTGTGTACTGTCTTCATGTTGACAATGGCGGAATCTGTGCCGAAATCGATCTGCTAAAGCTGATTTCACTTTAGCTCTAAACTCTTCAAATGTATAACTTTATCGAGATTTTTTTTTTTAATTAGGCGACAAAGTGGTCGTTTAGAGCCCGAGTGTGACGTTTGTTTGTCCGAATACCAACTGTTTATGATTTTCTTCGGGTGAATTCGGCAAAATGTAAGCCAGCCGCAGTGAGCGGCTCCAGCACGGAGGTGTCAGAGAAGCAGGGAGAGAAGCAGAGCACACATGAACCCTTGGCGGGCTGTTCCCCCGACCCAGCGGCCCAGCCTCCGACCGGCTTTGGCGGCGGGCGACGCGGATCACACCGTCGGCCGCCCCCGCCTCTCCGACCGGCTCCTCGGCGACCCGCAGCAGGACCGAGACGCGCGGTCTCACCCAGCGGTCCTACAGAGCGGGCCCGCCGCTGGGTGAGACCGCACGTCTTCGTGTGTGCCCGCCGGCGAGCGCAGAGTTTCTCACACCCTCTGGGGCCGGACCCAGATCACGGGGCCAGCGTGAGGATGAGGTTCGCTTTCGGCGGTACTTCCGCCTCTCCCAGGCCCAGTTTGACGAGCTTCTGGCCTGCATCAGCGCTCAGAGTGCTCGTCTGTGATTGGATGACGCGCGCGTTGACGCTTCAAATGTTCAATTTTCCCAACTTCAGGCGTTGACGCCCGCAACGCGTGACGTGCATGACGCGCTTCGCCAACGCTCGAAAAGCTCGGAAAGCGACTATCGAAAAGCGCCTGATGCGCGTCAGGTCCGTTGAAGCTCGTCCACCATAGACTTTGAATGTAAAAGCGACGCCTGTGACGCTTGCAACGTGTCCGGTGTGAACGCACCATTAGAGGACAGGGGAATCATTCTTAACAGATTTATTTGAATTCTAAAAACCCAAACGGTCTGTCAGAGCGTCTTGGATGTTCTAGTGTTAAAGAAGATAATAAAAACAATTATGTGCTTCATGAGTGATTTTGTGTATCTTTCATGACACTGACAAGCTGAAACCCTGCCTCTGAGGTTTTCTCAGACAAATTATCATCAGATCCTCCTCCCCAGCCTGCTCACACCTTCTGCACTAAACTCTCACTGCGCCCAGCTGATTCTGTCGACCCTTCCCCCTGGTGCGCCGCCACGCCCATCTCGGCACAAGTGCAGCAGACCAGTCAGAAACCCTCTTCTGCGCCTGTCGAAAATAGCAATGCGCTGCCTCCGCCGCTGATCATTGCCAAGTTGCGCCGTCAAATTAGAGCCTTATGTCTCTCGGCTGGCCTGGGAACGCCTTGGGATCCTCCCAGAGGAGCTGGAGGAAGTGTCTGGGGACAGGGAAGTCTGGGCATCCCTGCTGAGACTGCTGCCCCCGCGACCCGGCCCCAGATAAGCGGAAGAAAATGGATGGATGGATGGATGGAGATTTATTTTCTCTGTTCTGCTTTTCTCTTCAGCCTTTGATTTTCTCTTTATATTTATTAATTCAGACATTGTCTCGTCTGTATTCGATTTGACCTGTTCAACTGAATCTGTTCCAAAGAGTTCATATCCTGCAGGATGTCTGAGTTTCCTCTGCAACACATGGAAAAGCTCTCACGGCTGCAACAGCTTCATGAGCTGCTCATTTTATAATGTAAAGTAAAACGACTTTATACGCTACTAAAAGCACTGCTGGTACACCTCCCAACACGTTTTTTTAATTCAGTGTGCAAGTGTCCCAGACACTTTTCTTTGCCTCATCTCTAGATCTGGTCCACCTCATCTCATCTCTGATATTTCTCTCCACTGCAAGCAGCATCTCATTGGTGTAGCAGCTTCCTCCATTTTGCTGCACTTTTTCATTGATCGTGTAGAGCAACTGTCTGATCTGGAACTGGTTGTTTCTGTAAGGATCTTGCAGATTGTTGTTCCAGTATTTATTATCAACAACATGACAGCGGCCACCACATTTATCCGAAAGCTCTTTCAGCTTCTTGTTTTCATGGACAATCTCTTTGATTTCCTTGCCCAGGGGAAGCTGGTCACCATGAGTTAAGACGAGAACAGCATATTCAAAGACCCCTTCTGAAAAAAGCTCTTTCATTTTAGTAATAACCTGGATATCAAGCTCAGTGAATTTCTCCACTTTTAGGACAACGAAAAAAGCATGAGGCCCAGGTGAGCACTCTAACATACTAGTCATTATCTCAGATTTGAGATCTGCTTCATGTGTGCTGTTGTACAAAAAACCAGGAGTATCAACCACTGTGATTTCTCCATTTCTTTTGGTGGCTGCTGACATTTACCTGTACCATATGGAAAACTAATCACTTCAAACACATTTTCTCCAATCAAGGCATTGCCAAACTCGCTTTTTCCTGTTCCAGTTCTTCCCAGCAGGATGTAGGGTGACCATACGTCCTCTTTTCCCCGGACATGTCCTCTTTTTACGTCCTGTCCGGGGCGTCCGGGCGGGTTTTTTGAATTCAAGGAAATGTCCAGGGTTTACTGTTTCTCATAGCACGTGAACGTAAATTGACCAGCACTTTGCACACAATACTATGATACTTTGTTGCACGATGTAATTACCAAGAGGCATCTTGTGAGCTGATCTGTGCCGCGCACACACAGACGTACAGACACACAGATGGAGCGGAGCAGACGGGGCTTCAGACAGCAGAACACTTCTTCTGCTTCTGTGTTGTTTAACGACGGATGGCACCATTTCAACAGGCGCATTACCCCCTCCTATCGCTATAGAGTGGGATCAGAGAACAATCTAAATTCTATTCATTAACCCCGTTAATACAAGGTATGAGATCAATGCCCGGAAAATGCCTAAGCTTAAGAGCACCTCCTCAGATGAACTGCAAAAAAAAATTTCCAACATACTGAGATGACAAATAGAATGTAGAAGAGAAGCAGGATGAAGAAAGCAAAGATTAAAAGCATATATCTTTTTTGTTTATTAAGTTATTATTTTGGTGAGACTCTTATATTCTTCTATCTTATTACAGCTATTAAGAAATATATTGTTGAAGCTGGATTTTCTGACAGAAGAGTACATATTTAGAACATTATTTAAAGCTATAGTGCGTAACTTCAGTCGCCCTCAAGCGGAATTCTGCGTTCTTACAACAATAAAGCTGAGACTTCCACATGACGTACGCCCAGCTGTCCCCGGTGTCCCCCCTCCCCTTCTCCCCACAACCGCTGCACGGTGATTCGCGTTTCCACTGCACGAATCACGTTGGAAACGGTTTTTATTCTGTGTGAATAAGGATAGCTGGTGAAAAAAAGATGGACTCTTCTGAAGAGTAATTATTGTTTTCTTTTTTTTTTTTGCCACAGAAACGCAAATAGCTTATTACAAACGGAGACAAGGTGCCTGCTAATTTGTAACTGACAGGTTAGTGGATGAAAAGACCCAGTGGTACTCAGCGGAATTCATTTGTTGTCCGTTGGTCTCCGGTAGCTGCTTCTTGATGAAAAATGAAGTGTTATACAGTGTTTCCTGCAGGAAAAGGGTTTGGCTGGGGGAAAGTGTGTGGTGTCGCTGCTAACACTGCTCACTGTTGAATAATTATACAGTATTCTTCATATTATGCTTATCTCGTATTCATTATATTATTTTATTTACTATTATTCATATTATGCATGTCTTTGTTTAGGTATAGTGTGTTTTCGTAAACAGGTGTGGAAAAAGATGTATCCTTTTATTTTTTCTGCCTTAGTCACTCTCTTTTTATTTTTTCCTTTCTGGTTCTTCTTTTATTTACAACATTCACTTGGCAGCCTGCCAGGGGCAGAGGTCACCTAGTCTGAGTTTTATTTTTTCACAGATGAAACCCACGTGACTAGTGGTGCAAAATATATTGATGTGGGGAAGTCCCTAGCATGTATAGGTGAGACGCATTGAAAGTCTGAAAGTCCTGATAAGATGCACCAAGGGGGGAGGAAAGGTGGAAAACACAAAACGTACAGGTGTGCCAGTGTGTAGGTCCCCATTGAGTGACAGGTCGATAAAGTTGAGAAAAGCCAGATGCAGGGGCATTCCCAGAAAAACAGTATAAATAGAGGGAGCTGAAATCAGTCTGTGCGCGGTATAATACATTATAAGTTGTTATAAACACTCATAAATGATCCCAATGCTTTATAACCCACTATACATCATTGGGTTAGGATTAGGGTTAAGGGCTAGGGTTAGGGGTAGGGATGAAAAATAGAATTGGAATTGGGCCAATATGTCCTACCTTCCATTCAGTCGAAAAGATGAAGCGGTTCAAAGTTGAATGTAGGTTGAGGAAATTGGTCGATTGAGAGCTTTATTCCTCCTCCTCTTGCTCTGACCTGCTGTCTGTGCTGTTGTAACTGCAGTCTTATATTTACTGAACTGGATTTGCTTTTGGTTTCTGTTTCTTGTAAGGCAATTTCCGGACAATCTTTCTAACAATCTTTTTTTATTTTTTTTTTTAAGCTACCTCATAGTAGTTTTCTTGGTATAAAGAGAAATGTTGAGAGACTTCTATAATATAAATGTCTGCAATCAACACTCTTTTGGCTGAAATGTAAAATACTGAAATGAATGCTCTGGACACAATTCTGCTCTCAAATAGTTATTTTAAATGCCTTTTGTCTTGAAAATGGTCTCTTATTTTCTAAATATTTATTTTATGATTTCATATATTTCTTTACCTTTGTGAAGCACTTTGAATTGTCTTGTGTGAGAATGGTGCTGTGCAAATAAACGTGCCTTAAACAAGAGACTGAACCACAAACTTCGCCCACTGGAAACTGAATGACTGACTGTAAATCACTTTGGGCTAGCCAGCTGTTAAATCAATAGAAAGTATAAGCGAACACCATTTAACAGAAGTCTTTATTTGACAGCTTAAGTCAATAAAATCCACCTTTGCAGAAAAATGAAAAAAGAAATCAAAAACTTGTGACACCAAAACATCCTTATTGTTGTTTAATACACTCATAGCCAAGTGACAAAAACATGCAGATATACAGTAGTTTGAAAATAAAAAAAATTAAAAAAGAAGGTTCTGGCTGGCTTTAGAATATAGCAGAATAGAATAGATGCATGCATGTTGCATTTAATTAATTAAGGTCAACAGACACTGTTGTGAGTCAACAGTTTCAACACATTTCACTGAAATTATGACACATTGTGTTGTAATTTTTCAAGCATTGTGGACTGATGTGTGATTTCTGACCAGTTCAGACCTGCAGCAATAAACACACAGAACAGATATTGATCCCATTGAAAAAAGGTTTTATAGAACCTTGATTTGTTTTGCTCGATGTTTTTTTTTCTAAAATTTTTTCTGCAAACAGTTTAATGTGTTGGTGTAATGTAGAGCTGCTGTAATAAGTAAGGCCCTGTGTAGAGTTTCCCTACTGGCACTTTAGCATCTTTAGCTTTCTTTTTCAACATCAGTGCAGCATTATAATATAATATAATATAATATAATATAATATAATAGATAGATAGAACTGACCGTGTATGTTGTCAAAAAGAGATTTCAGTTGTTGAGACTGAAAGAAAATCCCTTCTGTGTTTCCTGGTTGCTCGCGTCAGTGTGGCTTGCAGGTTTATTCACATTCAACTGGTTGGTTTACTGACTTGAACAAAACAATTAATGTGTCATAACAGGGTGTGTAGCATTTCTCTAGATCCTTGACTTTAAACAGGTTTCACCACAAATGCAATGCAACACAGTTCATGGGATAAATTCACTAACCTGAGTGAAGGAGCTAAAGTAGCTGAAAGTCATGATGTGATGACTGACTAGTGAATTTTCAGTGACGAATAGAGGAGAACAACTGAAACATTTGTGGAAATGCAAATAGTTTCAGTTAGTTTAATTACAAAGAGGTTTTGCTTCATCTTACATGACTAATGTAACTGCTGAAAATAATATAACCAAGAACCATACAAATGATTTCAGCTGATTTATTGATTTCATTTTGAAAAGGTTTGGAAGTAGAGCTGGAAACTTTACATTTTAAATGAGAAACAACAGATCACAATGTTGCAATGCTCTTTTATGTATGTGCGAAAATAACATCATTATGGTACAATAAGACGTAAATAGAATAAAAATATTCCTCAAATGATGTCAAAGGTCTAACTTATTTCCATCTTTTAATTCATTCAGAGACTTTGTAATTACAATTTCAGAAAACTAGAAAATGAAATCAAATGATTTGTAGATAAACTCAAGTACACACAATCAATACGCAAAGTAAATGAAAACAATCATCTGTTACATTTACAAAGCAGTTTCCAAGAAAAAGAAGTAAACAAAAAGCTGAATTCAAACAAAATATCCTTTGATCAAATCTGTCAGGGAAATGATCAATATTGATATTTAAAATAAACAACAGTAATTGATTGAAATAATCTTCAACAATAGATATTGACAGAAGTTTTTGGAACATGCTCAGCTAACTTCTGATTTAGAGAGGGAGTTCTCTAGATAGTCAAGAACCCAAATGAAATACTTATCATACTCATACCGAATCTTACATTGGGGACAAATGTTACATTTTCTTTCCTTTTTTCAGACTATTTCCATCATTGACTAATTTCAAAAGTTGTTCCCTTAAAAGATGTTTCATCCACCATTAGAGAAAAAGTATATCTGCAGTCTAAAAAAATATTCCATAATGTGTCTGTGAATAAAGATGAATTGATTTTTTGTTGTTTTTGTCTTATCTCATGTCTCCAATTTATTCAGCCTTTGGCTTCATCCACCCCCCAGCTACATAACCTCCCATAGCCCCTGCAGCACCTCCAACAGCTGCCCCTGCAGCAGCTCCAGTTTTTGCCCCTGCAGCAGCTCCAGCAGCAGCCCCTGCAGGACCTGCAACTGCTCCAACTGCTGCTCCAACTGCTGCTCCAAGAACTGTCCCTGCAGTAGCACAAGTGAGACCAAAAACTACTGAAAGAACCTTTTTAACATTTTCTGGTTTGCCAAGTGAAGCTCCTAGTAAATGTTCTGGGTCAATATCAGCTGATTTCTTGAAGAAAAAGTCGGTGACATTTTTCTTTGCCAACTCTCTGGATCCGGTTCGCTCCTCCTCTTCTCTGATTTGTTTCTCCACTGCAAGCAGCATCTCATTGGTGTAGCAGCGTCCTCCGTTTTGCTCCACCATTTCATTGATTGTGCAGAGCAGCTGTCTGATCTGGAATTGGTTGTCTCTGTAATGCTCTGGCTGGTTGTTGTTCCAGTATTTATTATCAACAACATGACAGCGGCCACCACATTTATCTGAAAGCTCTTTCAGATCCTTGTTGTCATCGACAAACTCTTTGACCGTCTTGTCCTCATCAAGCTGGTCACCATGAGTGAAGACCAGTACAGCATATTTGAAAGCCTCTTCAGAAAATAGCTCCTTTATTTTAGTAATAACCTGACTCTCGTGCTCAGTGAATTTCTCCACTTTGAGGACAATGAGAAATGCATGAGGTCCAGGTGAGCACTCTGTGATACTCTTCACTATCTCAGGTTTGACATCTACTTTATCTCTGCAGTTGTCAAAGAAACCAGGAGTGTCAACCACTGTGATTTCTCCATTAACTTCAGTGGCTGCCTGACATCTACTTGTACCAGAGTTTGGAGAACTATTCACATTAAACACGTTTTCTCCAATCAAGGCATTACCAAACTTGCTTTTTCCTGTTCCAGTTTTTCCCAGCAGGACGACTCTCCAAGGTTTTTCTAGAAGAAAACAACAAACCAACATCAATTTTAATAAACATGTGGATAATTATTTCATACATTTGTTTTATTACAAAATATGTTTTCAATCAGAAATGCCAAAGCATCCCAGAATTCCTTGTGTCTTGTTCTTTGTATGAACTCATGTTTAAGTCACTGAAATGTATTTGATAACTTCCACATATTCCAATGTTTTCTTTAACATACGGTTTGTGTAGACTCCCTGGAAATTATATGATAAAGGATGACTTTATGACTGTCATCATGAAGAAGAAGAACAAATGAAATAAATTAAAGCTGCAAGCAGCATTGGATGGTATTCAACAGATTCTCAAAGAATCAAAACCGTGTGAGTCATTACAACGTTACTAAATCATTTAATCATTTGGATCAGCAGATTCTCCTCTATCACAGAGATTGCTTTTAAAGCCTGTCCAATGTACACCCTTTGAACTAATATCTTTCAGAAATATTATGGTCAAAGGCAAATTGCAGATTTCCTATGGGTTTATGGTCCAGGGTATAAGCGAGTGATTTGTAGGTTTGATGAGACAAAGAAGTGAGCGCTGATTTGATCTCTCTACGACAGGGGTTTTCAAAGTATGGAAGAACGAGGCCACCCTGAGGTACCACAATGCCTGTGTGTGCCTCACACTTTGAAAAACCACTGCTCTACGACATTCCTACAGACTGTGATGGCCATTGTAGTGTTTTCAGGTGTTCTGGAGTTTTCAACATTCTGGAGTGTCTTTGGATGGTGCTACCAAACACGTTTTCACTTAAGAAGCTAATTTTTCCAGTTCATTAAATTGTTAGTCCAGTCATGATGTCTGTGCCAGTTTTGAGATGGTTTAGTGTATCAAATTTGTGTTCAAAGTGATGTAAGTCCTATTTTTGTCATGTTCAACATCGAATTGCGGCCAACCTGTTGAATTTAGATCAAGTGTATCAGTGCGAGATTTGTAGATCTTGATGAGATGAACAAGTCAGTGTTGGTTTGATCTCTCTATGACATTCCCATTAACCATGAGGGCCATTTTAATCCATTTTGGGATATGTGTGGCACTAGAGAGCTAGTTTTGGCAGTGAAGGGGTTCATTTTTCCATTTTAGAAAATGTTTCTCCGTTATGCGTATGCCAAATTTAGTGAGTTTTGGTGCTGGTTTAGGGGATCAAATTTGGGGTTCTGTGGGAGTCAATAAAAAGAAGAAGATGAAGAAATAGAGTAGAGGCCTTACAAGGCAGGCCTCCATGATTCACGGAGACTTGCCTTTCGCTTGGTCTCATAATAAAACACTAGAAATACAATAGAGGCCTTGCTGCAGGCAGGCCTTTCGCTCAGTCCCTCATTAAAGCTGCAAGCAGCCTTGAATGGGTCCTCGCCACTTGTGCATCACATGGACATTGTCAGGACCTGAATGTGATCAAACATGAAAAATTTAGAGCTGACTGGAGCATGCACACCCCACTTCCTGTTTCCAGCAGGTGGAACTATAACCAAAGGCTTTACCGTCATATGCCTGTGATCAGATATAGCTTCTGAAAAAATGTTTAAAATTTCAGCCAAATTGAAGCATGTGAATGCCATTTCCTATTTCCTCCCCCCAGCAGGTGGCACTTTGACCAATGATAGTGATTATCATGTTATACTGATCAGATGTGAACTCTGATGCAGCATGGAAATTTTCAGCCAATTTGGAGCATGTGCATGCCACTTCCTGTTTCCAGCAGGTGGAACTATGACTGATAGTGGTAATTATCTTATGGTTGTATCAGTCTTGGACTGTGGTGGAACATGTGAAGTTTGAACCAGATCAGACCATGTTCATGCTATTTGCAGTGCACTTCCTATTTCACGGTGAGTGTGGCCGTAGCCACGCTCTCATATGGTACAATGAGTGACGGTGTTGGTATGGCTGTAATCACATCTGGACTGCAGAGCAATGAGTTAAGTTTGAACCACACCGGAGCATGTTTATGTTATTTATAGTGCACTTCCTGTTTATTGGCAAGTGTGGCCACAGTCTCGCCCTCAGATTGTATTAGTAATCATCTGGCTGTGATGAAGGCTGAACTACGATGAAAATTGCAAATTTTGAAGTAGATTGGAGCATTTTCTATTGATTTACACTCCAATTCCTGTTTCCAGCAGGGGGCGCCATGGTCAATGGTCATTATTCTCATGTGGGCATGATCAAATATGGACTCTGATGCAACATATAAAGTTTGATGCCAATCGGACCATGTTCAGGCTACTTACAATACACCTCGTATTTCATGGTGAATATCAAAATTTGTGCCAGTCACGCCCTCAAACTGATGTCAAAGATTTTCATCGCTCTTGCTGACCAACCCCTTTTTTTTTAATCAACATGCCAAATTTCAGCTCATTTGGAATTACCCTGTAAGATTTGTTACCTCTGGAACATGTCATGCTATTTTTACATACTTCCTGTTTCCAACAGATGTTGCTATGGTTGTGATTCGCTCGGGACTCTGATCAAACATATAACATTTCAGGAGGATCTGACCATGTTCAGGGATTTTACGCTGCACTATGGCCACACCTTCGGGCTTTTGCAGAAGATTTCCATAACTTTTGCGCTCCAACCCCTTTTCTATCAACACGCCAAATTTGAGGTAATATGAAGATATGCCCAAGGAGGAGTTTGCTCAAGAAAATTTGTGAATTTGGGTCAAAATTGGCAAAAATTCACCATATTTTACAAAATGGAGGACTTCCTGTTGAGTTTTGGGTATGGGTCCTTGAGACTTTTCTGTGCGTCTTGACCTAATACATATGTGGAAAGATTTTTGTAGCTTGAGATGTGACGTCGGGGCTGAATTTTCTTCATTTTGCAGGTGGCGCACTTATCCACAAGATCTATGCATGTGGCAAGTCTTACAATTTTTTCATATATGTTTACCCCCCCCCCCCCCCCCCCCCCCCCCGAAAAATGCATCAGCAGGTGGCAAAGAAAATAATAATAAAAATTACTGCAAATTTAAGAGGGCCCTACAAGAGGGTGCGTTGCCCCTCGGACACGGACTCGGACCCTAATTATTTGTGTGCAGTGGCAGTGATGATAGCTTGGATAAGATGTGACTCTTACTTCACCAACAGAATCTCTTGCTGTTTAAAATGTTAGAACCAAGACGCTTCTAGTCACAAGCTCTCTTCACTAACTCTGTGGACATAACAATGAATTTTAAGTAATATTATGTTGCTGGATTCCACCCAAGGATTTTATTTTCATAATTTGTCAATGTTCCTCCATATGTCATCATGTGCACTCTACATACTATTAAAGGGGGTGTATCGTGTAAAATTCACTTTTTGTGTGTTTTAACCTTGTTATGTAGTTATGTACTCACCAAAAACACCCCCAAGGAGTTTTTTTTCCCCTTCGTGCCTGTGTGTTTGAGCTTTCCTCGTTTTTCTGCTGCCCAGAGAGGCAGCCCCTCCCGCACCCGTGAAAACGCTCTGTTTCCCATGTTGACGTCACACGGTGAAGATGGCCCCCTCCCCCGCAGGCCCTCAGCAATCAGTGTTGCCACTTTTTGTATCTCCGATTACGGAGATAAACTTGAACCATCGTCTGAAAGCAACAATCAAGCAAGAGCAAGAGTCTGAAGAGTCTGCGCTTGGTGAGTTTCTAACAGGAAAATACATTTTCACGTGTCTTTGTGTGTAGAGAAGCTAGAGCTAAAGAGCTAAAGCTAGTCAGCGTATGTGTTTTGAAGCGCTGATTGGTTGAAGTACGCTGTCAGTCAAAGTCCACAAGGGGAGAGGCGGGATTTTCAGTGAAACAGAGATTTTCTTTTCCGGGTTTCAGAATTAGCCCGAGAAAATCTTTAATTTCGCACAAATTCACTTTTCCTTAGCACCAAAAATAAACTATTACCATGTTAATACCTATACTAGGGTTTGGACTAGCTGCAAAAGCATGATACAGCTCCTTCAAACAAATTAAAAAAAAACAAAAAAACATTGTGTCAATTTTTGGGTGTGTTACCTACCACTAAGAAGTATGAATGTCGGATGAGAAGACATCTTGATTGTGCGTTTTCTGTCTCGTTTCCTTGTTTTGAGTTGCTTTCTCAGCTGTTGTTTGTTTTTTGTTTTTTAATCTTGTTCTTGCTGGCTGCAGTCTAATCAAACAAACACACCATGAATAACACATTACGGTTTCATAGACAGAATATGTTTTGATGCAAAACAGGACATGAAGTATGCCATGTTGCTCGATGAAAACAGCTGCCAATAATTGAATGGAAAAAAAAATTCTGACCTTAAGGTAATTTAAACAGGAAGTGCAGTACTAGACTGTTTTATGTCATTGAATTCACTGGAGAACATTTCTGTTTCATTTGCATTTTTTCACTGTAAACACTGAAATAAATGCTGCTTTCTGGGTTAACTGACAAAGTAGTGTTGTTTGATCGAGAGAAGAGACATAAGCAGCAGCTCTGTTAAAAAATCTCTGCATCTGGGTGTGACGCACACACAACTCCCATGATGATCACCAGTGGTGGGCACAGCTAACCAAAAAGTTAGCTTCGATAACTGTTCTTCCGCTTACTGAAAAGTTAGCTTCGATAACGCCAAACCGATAAAGTGCGAAAAGATATAGCTGAAACTAACAATATCCGCTAACGCCTGGTTCACACAGGATGCGCCGCGCGCGGAAGCGGCAGCAACGCACACCGAGTTTCGGATCGAACTACGGTTAATAGGCGTGGGGTAGCACAGCGAGCGGAGCAGCTCACGCTCTGCAGCACACCTGCTCTGCTCCTCTCTATTTTCTCAGCGAGCCCTGAGCGCCGAGAGCGCATAGGGGATTATTTGTTGACGTCGCGCCATGATGCAAGCACGTCCGCGAGTCATTCAAATATCCCCGGAATCTTGAGTTCCGGGGCTTTCTAACAGTTTTTGAATCGTTTCAATCGGACAAACGGATTGGGGGTTATATGCATTACAATATCCATGTTTTTTCGAAACAATTTTCTGTGTTTTTTAACCGCACAGAAGAGACTTTTCATTACTTTGCACAGTAACAGAAGCACAGAGGCGTTCAAGTACCCTCGGAAACCAGAGTCGGTAACATGTAAATTTAGTGGACGCTAATTAGTCCGCTATTGTTTTTCAAAGTTAGCTGAACAGCTAATCCGCTAATGAAAATGTTAGCTTTGCTAATTAGCGGTTAGCTGATTAGCAGACTGCGCCCACCACTGATGATCACTAATTGTCTGAGATCTTAGTGAGATGGAAAAGTGAAGCTGAGATCTTTATTCAATAAAAAAGAAGAAAAAGAAGAAGAAGATGAAGATAAATAATGTGGCCTACCTTGCAATCAGTCCCAAAGGAGAATCGGTGCAAATTTGAATTTAGGTTGCAAAAATGTCTTGATTGACAGCTTTCTTTCTCCTCCTCTTGCTCTGACCTGCTGTCTGTGCTGTAGTGACTTGCTGGCTGCAGTCTTATATTCACTGCTCTAGATTTACTTTTGGTTTCTGTTTCCTGTCTGGCGATTTCCAGTAAATCCTTCTAATAATTCTGGTTTTTTAACCACATCATAACAAAGCAGTAGTTTTCTTCAAATAAAGGAACATGCTAAGTTCTAGAATATAAATGTCTGCAATCAACAGTCTTTGGAGTGTTGTGTTTGTTGGAGAGGGTGTTCCTCACATTAGAAAGGGTGGGGTTTAGTCACGTGAGGAGGTGTGGTGCACTGTTGGTTGGGTTTAAAAGGGCGGAAATGATCTGTCAATGGGTTGCTTCCTGAAATGACAGCTGTCACCTGTGTGTTGTGAATAAACAACACCCAGCTCTACTCTCTCGTTCGTCTCCTCCTTGTGTGACCGCACAGCTTTGTGATTTCATGTATTTCTTCACCTTTGTGAAGCACTTTGGATTGTCTTGTGTAAGAATGGTGCTGTGCAAATAAACAAAATCACTTGTGACACATAAACATCTTAATTGTTGTCTAATACACTCGTAGCCAAAAACCCACTGAGGGTGAATTCCAATTCTCCCCTTAGCCCTCGCCCTTGGCCCTAGCCCTTGGTATTGCATGTTCACGTGAAGTGGTAGCGGTGTCCCGATTCTACTTCACACCCCTTCAGACCGAGTGGTAGGGCGGAATGCTAGGGCTATCTGGCCCTTGAAACGGAGATTATCTGAGGGCACACTAGAAAACGAGGGCTATGTGAAATTTCCCACATTGCGCTGGGAAATGGCGAAGAAAACATCAGCAGCAGCTAAAGAAATCTACAATTGTGAGTATTTTTTGTTGGAAAAAAACCCCGCTATTTTAAGGTCGCTGCAATGTTACGTGACAGCCAATAGCGGAGCAGGCGGGGGGGGACGGAGGGGGCGGCTGCCCCGGGCCCACTGATGCGTGGGGGCCCATCCTGAAAGCGGGGGGAAAGTGTGCTGAAGAAAATGGTACGGAAGGAAAGTTGGATTCTATAACAGTCGCGTTTATGAGGATAAAGTTGTTTTAAAAATAAAAATGAAAAAATGCTCGTTCATGTTGTCTGTTGTTTCATTTTCCCGGAGGCGCAGCCTGTAATCCTCTCGGTTTCGCTTTTGCCGTAATGCGTAGAATATGTGCGCACCGCTAAATAACGTGTCGCTAGTGACTTTACTGCGGTCAAGCCAGCCGGCGCTCTGACAAACACAGTCAAGTGAGCCGACACGTTATTTTTGCAGTGCGCACATATTTTACACATTATGGTAAAAGCAAAACCGAGAGGATTGCAAAACAAATGTTGATCATAACCTTGTTCATAATTAATATAAGATGCATGAATAATGTTGACAAAAACTAAACTGACTAACAAAGTAAATTAAGGAAAGCTTGTCGTAATGCTGCTTTTCAGTCAATAGGTCAAATGAACTGGGAGATATTGAGCTCAAATGCTGCATTTCTCTTACATATATATATATATATATATATATATATATATATATATATATATATATATATATATATACATATATAATTTTATTTTATTTTTTTTATTTAAAGCGAAAACAAAGAGGTGTGTCTAAAAGAGACACTACAGTAATGTGATTCACAAGTGATTTGTAGTCAATAGGTCAAATAACCTGGGAGCTGTTGAGCTACAATACTGTATTTTTTATAAAATTATTAATAAAAATTATTAGGAACATTAACAGAGGAAACAAAAGACGTGTGTCTGAACCAGATGGGATGGGATTCACAGGTGATTTGGAGTCAATAGGTCAAATAACCTGGGAGCTGTTGAGCTACAATACTGTATTTTTTATAAAATTATTAATAAAAATTATTAGGAACATTAACAGAGGAAACAAAAGACGTGTGTCTGAACCAGATGGGATGGGATTCACAGGTGATTTGGAGTCAATAGGTCAAATAACCTGGGAGCTACTGAGAAAAAAAAATCTATTTTTTATAAAAATATTAATAAAAATTATTGAAAATGTTAAAAGCTAAAACAAAGAGGTGTGTCTGAACCAGACAGTGTAGTACATTACATACATTGTACATTTTACATGGCATTATCTGCTGCATTTTTTTTTAAGCGATTATGTTTTAATGGGGATGTTTAGGCGACAACGGCCCATGGAGAATTGCTTCACCCCCCTGGGCTGGGACCCCTGCTCCGCCCCTGGTGACAGCTAACTGTGTAGGGTTAAGTGCATCTGCTCATGTAACGTTAACAATTAACTTGTTTTAAGTTCTGCACGACCATGACACCTTTTAATGATATTACCGTTTTACATAGTTTTATATTGTGTGTCCATAGAGTTGAAAATAATGGGATCAGGATTTACATTGGGCTTTCATATTCAGTGTGTGTGTGTGTGTGTGTGTGTGTGTGTGTGTGTGTGTGTGTGTGTGTGTGTGTGTGTGTGTGTGTGTGTGTGTGTGTGTGTGTGTGTGTGCCTATATTATAATAAAATTTATGTAATGAATTTGGAAAGACCCCAGGAAGAATAGCTACTGAGATTTCAGTGGCTAATGGGGATCTTAATCAACTAAACTAAACTAAACTGCAGCCTACTTTTCTGCTTTGAGCGGATAAGACACCCGAAAATATGCCATTTGTGCTCCCCTAGTAAAGTAAGCATTACCGGAGCATTATGCAGTATCATGGACTGTAACATTAACATCAATGAGCACCGCTGGGATCATATGATTGATGAAGAATGAAACGTGTGGGTTGTGAACGAATAATTCCTTCACAACAGTGTAGCATATCAACCAGACAATTGTGAAAACTGTAGTGGGTTGGCATAATTCACCCACGGAACATTGTTCGTGGGTGGGTTCCGCACGGACTACTATTTTTGTTGCACTACCGTTTTACTTGTGCTGTAAGTTTTTGGCTTTTCATTCATTCATGTCAGTAAAGAGGCTTGCTCCAGTTTTCGACATTCCGCCTCAGTCTCCCTCTCTTCAGCGCTACAAAACGTTATATAATAAAATAACTAGCCTGGCAGCATATTACAACAGCACATTACTTGTGCTTTTATTCACATATAACAGCTGTACCCCTTTTTTGTGTCATAACTTTTCACTCATATTTCACTTTGCTTTTTATACAGGGTGTTTCTCAGCAACCTGGGACTTCAGGAGAAGGTCACCCCTCAGCAGGCTTAAAAAAAGTGGGAAAATTAAAAAAAAAACAAGGTAATCAGAGGAATTTTAATGAGATGCATAACAGCTCATAATCCTGAAGTCCACTTCAGTCCACTATAAAATGGTCCTGAAAACATAATATAATGATTTGCAATGTGGGGTTTTAAATGTGTTTGTTGCAGGACCTAAAAACTCCAAAATCTGGATCAGGAACTGATAGTGGGGAGACAACGGCTGCCACCTGGCAGTTTTTTGAAGACATGCAGGAGGTGCTGGGTGCCAGGCCTTCGATCGACTATCCTCTGTTGGTTTCATCCTTTGTGGCTAATGAGGATCCTGTTCCAATTCTTTTGGTAAAGCTACTGAAAAGCATTACAAAAAAAAATTAAACAGTAAAGTGCTGTGTTTATGTGGAATGATGTGATTAGTGAAGCTACAGTTTTATTTTTGTGGCCTTATCACCTAGTTCTGGCATATATCTCCCTCTCATTTGTTCCTTTTTTTATTTCTTTCAGGAAATGGTTGAGCCCAGAATGATTGAGACCCCAGAGCCGAGCCCCTCTTTCACCTCCACTTCAGGCATCGCCTCGACCTCAGGGAGCACCTCGACCTTAGGCACATCCATGGAAACCTGCAGCTCACCCTCCACTATGGCTACCTCCACCCCTCCAACCCCTTCCCTTAACAAGAGGAAGAGGAGCAACAACCTAAATTACTTTTTGAAAGAGGAAAATGCAAAGGAGCAGAAGTGCCACAAAGAGAGTGAAGCCAAAACTGAGTGTTTTTTGAGCCTTTTTGCCAGATGCAAATAATTAATCCTTGTCCATACCATGGTGTGTCGGACCCTTTTGCACATTTCATTATTGTAATGGTTAGTTAAATATATAAGAGAACGTTTTTTTTGTTTTACAGAACTACTGGTTTGACCAAAATGTTTATTTTGGTTGTTGTGCAATATTGAAGGTGGATGTTTACACACAGCTTAAACCTTTTACATGTTTATACTATTTTATTAATTTTGGAGCAAAAGAAGTTAAAACTGTTGCTGGTAATGCCAATTGCATAATAAAATGCATTCTTTCCAATTTGTATGAATTATTATTAACCTTTTTACGCATGCACACAGAAAAAGCAGAAAAAAACAATCCAATTGCCCAGGAAAGGGAGATTAGCGCAGCTGGAGACGCATCGTAAATAATACCGGCGTCATTTTACTATGTCACGGGCGACTGCTGATGACATAGGATGATCTCGAAGGGTTGTCCCATTTCTTAAGGGGGAATTCAGGCCCTACCCCTTGACAGTCCGTTTCAAGGGGTAGGGCTAGGGGAAGGGTTAAGGGCTATTGGGCTAGGGGAAGGGATGAAAAATAGAATTGGAATTGGGCCTGAGAGTCCCTCGGAGTCACTTCAAAACAAGGGGTTGTGGCTTCTGCTGGGAGGGGGAATTCCTGACATTAGAAGGAGCGGAGTTTGTTGACGTGGGGAGGTGTGGTGCACTGACGGTGGGCGTAAAAAGGTGGAAGGGATCTGTCAGGTGGGGCTTCCCAGGATGACAGCTGTCACTCGTGTGTGTGGAAAATAAACCTCACTCGATCCTACTCCCCTGTCCATCTCCTCTTTCTGCGACCTCCAAAGTACCACCTGAGGAGGGGAGACTGGAGTACCAGCAGGCATAACAGTAGGCAGAGTGTTTACTCTGATAGTATTCCAGTCATTTATTTAAATTTTCAGTTGTAGCTGCTTCAACTTCTCTGCTCTTGACTAGGAAATATCTATGATAAACGATAGGTAAAATCAGTTACATTAAAACAGACATTAAAACAATATTAATAAAAGTTTAGTCCCTCTCCATTGAAATGATCAATTATAGCCTGTAATTATAGCCTGTGGGCATTTCTATTCAGACAAATGACACTCAACTACAAAAAGACATGAATCATAAAGCTTTAAATGATGACGTCATTATTTGTAATTTAACGAAAACACACTAAACAAAACATGCATTTCTCCAGATATCATTACTATCTCGGCTAGCCATCATTTTCATTATCAAGGCAACACAGTCATAATTTCACCTGTTGGTCCAGGAACATGTCAAACAGCTGCTTTTGTTGAGTCCTGCCTGGCTTCTGGCTCTGTTGCTGATGCTGGCTGTATATCTTGCTCCGTCTTATCCTCGACTCCATCCTCCTCTTCCTTCTCCTCTTCTTACTTCTCCTTCTCCTTCTCATCCTCCTCCTAACTAAGCCTCTGATGCTCTCCTATCATCTCTTTTTTCTTAAAATAAGAAATGTCTGTCTACTTTTTCTTCATTGTCTGCAAATGACTGACATAACATACGAGCAGCAGCTGAGGTTAGCTATGTGACAGTTAAACAAAACCCGTCTAAAGGCCGCTGTAACAGGTGCTGACTTAGCACTTATATGCACATGTTACAACACATACTTCCCCCTCTAGTAACTAATTTCCATCCGTTCGGGCAGCTGGTCCCCCTTAGTGAAGACAATCGCTGCATATTTCAAGACGTCTTCAGAAAAGAGTTTACAGATTTGTGTGATGATGTCTTCCTCCTGCTCCGTGAATTTCTTGACTTGGAGCCAGATGAGAAAAGCGTGCGGCCCCGGAGCACACCCTATCATACAGCTGAGTCTGGAGGCCTCCACGTCCTCCTCAGACCTGCCGGGAGGAACAATCCAGAAGTGTCGATCAAAGTGAGGACTCTGCCCTGGACAGATTTGGTTTTGCTCTGAGAAAAACATGTTTCTAAGTCACTACTCTATTGATGTTGAAATGTTTTTTCCCAAGTATTGCGTTAGCCAGACTGCTAATCTCAGATTGATATTTTCCCAGACGGGCAATCCTCCATTTGGCACTAGTCTAACAGGGTCAAATCTTTGTGTGTTTAATATGTTTTGGTGCATAAGTTATTGTTATAATTACACGAAAATCTGTGTGGGAGTTTATTTTGTGTACTTATTAGTATTATTATTATTATTATTATTTATTTATTTATTATTTTTTATACCTGGGAGTTGGGCCTCCAAGTCAGTGTGGGGAACTCTACTTTGAGGCTGTACCCGTACATGCCTGTTAAAATGTGACACCCCTATTATATGTAGGGTTCCTGCAAGCTTACTCTCCCCTTTTTGTTGCTGATCTCCATGGGAGAGGTGAGCAGACCTGCAGTTGGGTTTTGTTCTGCCATAAAATTTGTTGAAATATGTTTGTCGTTAACTTGTGTGGGGACACATTTATGTGGAGCCAAGTTACCAGAGGATTTTGTTTTATTTTTCACTGTTCAGATGAAAACGAGACTGCCTCCGAAGCAACCATCGTCTGAGTGTTTTCATACACACAAGACAATGCAGAGTCACACGCTATCGGTTTCACTAGACTAGGGGGAAAACTAAAATCATAATTTTTCAAAGTAAGTCATATATATTTCCACGCTTTTCCAGAGTGTTTAATTGGTTTCAAAAGCTCAATAACAATAACAGAAAGGTAAAAAAATCTAAACTTATAAAAATCCATACAATGACAGATTACAACACTATACAACAGATTACATCACTATAAGATATAAATACAACATTAGTAAAATAACGTAAATAAATGAAATAACTTAATAAATGTAAATACAGTAAGACACATGTGCAATTGTTCAGATTACAGTGTGTATCATTCAGATGTGCAACAGACAGTTTGTACACACTAGAATAGCCAACATGCAGATGCAAGTGTGTGTAATAAAATGTGTGTGTGTGTGTCTTAAGGTACCACCTGAGGAGGGGAGACTGGAGTACCCTAGAGGCAGGAGAGACTTATCTTGGTCTGACTTAGTGTGTTTGTCTTTATCTTGTTCTTGCTGGCTACAGTGTGATTAAACAAACACACCAAAAAACAATTATACACATTATTTCGTAATTGATTATCTTGTGCTGTAAAACGGAATATGAAATATGCCATGATGCTGGACAAAAACTGCTTCCAGTAATTGTGTGAAAAAAAGGAAAAACATTCAGACCTGAAAGTAACTTAAAACAGGAAATGCAGGACTCAGCTGCTTTGTGTCCTTTAATTCACTTTGAGAACATTTCTGAGTTTCATTTTCAGTTTTTTGTTGTAAAAACTCAAATAAATGTCACATTCTGAGTTAACTGACAAAATAGCGTTGTAGTTTCAACACAAGGAGAGACATAGCTCAGCTAAACCCCTGGATCTGGACATCATACATACACACACAGAGAGTTACAATCTTGTCAAATGTGGTAGAAGTTAATTTTGCACTTGCAAAATGTTTTGGAATTGTGAGTGTATGGAAAGTCAGAAAGCCTTCCTTTAAAATTTATTTTTTTTTAATAAGAAAATTAAAACCCAATGAACTACCTTACATTAAGGATAAATGTGACCTGCCTTCCATTCAGTCCCAAAGAGGAATCTGTGCAAATATGAATATATGTTGGGAAAATGTCTTGATTGTGAGCTTTCTTTATTTGTCCTCTTGCTCTGACCTGCTGTTTCTGTTGTCTTTTATTATAATCTTGTGGCTGCAATCTTAGATGAGCTTAACTAACTGGTTCTTTCAGATTCCTTCATTCCGTCATACAATCCTTCTGCTATTTTTACAACCCAGTCTCACGGCAGTTCGTGATATGAATCACGAAACCTCGTGTTTCCTGTCACTTGCGGCTTTGTGACTGAAAGCTTTTTTTTTTTTTTTCAAACCTGTCTAGTCCAGCATCAAAGCAGCAGAATGGAGATCTGGCTCCTATTATGTGTCCAACAGATTTGTTCTTCCAAGAGGAGCTTACAAGTATAAGGCTCCTCATTTAGATGTTCACAGAGTTGACACGGTGCCTGTCTGGTCTGCTGACAAACTTTTTTTATGTATTATGGTGGTTTTAAACAGGAGTTAGTGGAGTCACGCAATGCAGTGTCTTCAAGGGACATGAACACAGCCTACTTATCTGTATCGGTAAATTTTCAGCTTATCGCCCAGGCCGACACTGACTTGAAATAAAGAGACACTTTGTTGAAGTCAGAGGCCAAGAAAGAAAAAAGTACTCATGAAAAGTGAAATTGTGGCATAGATTTTTGATAGTCTGACTGATTTCACAAGTGCTACAGGTTCCTAATCTGTTGATTATTATCACGATCAATGTGTGTGTGCCTGTCCCTTTAACATTTCCTTCACTACCCCCATCACTACAGGACAAAGTTCAAGACATCGATAAAAACATTCTTTCAATACTTTCCGCTTTAATTCATCCTAAAGTCTCTATTCATTGTATTTACCAGACTGTATCTTTGCTTCTATCTTTTGCTATCTTTCTTCTATCTTTGATCGGACAGGTTTGTTCAGGTCATGGAAAACTTATCATAATAAAAACAGATGAGACATCTGTCACGCAAACCAGAATGCCATAAATACCACTGTGTTTTGAACTATTCACACCAAGTCACAATATGTCCACTTTCAGACACACAATCCATCTCAAAGTCATGTTCAGATTATTGCATATGACATGTTATCTTGTAGGACATCAGTAGTCATCAGTAGGACATCAAATGCCCTGTTTTTTCAGAATTGAATGTATGTGTCTGTTTAATTATTATTTTTATGTTTCCATATGTAACACTGAAGTCCCTGTATGAGCATTTGCAATGTTAAAACAAAATAAAAATTAAGTTCTAAAAAAAAAAGATATTCTTCCATCAGCAGTTTTCACGTGCACTCAGCCTGTTACAACTCCAGGCAAAGAGGAGCAGCAACTCTGAACAGCAGAAGGTTAAACTTTTCTACTGAAAGTTCAATCATAGACCCAGCAGGCAGATTTATCATCATCACATTATCTATCCAAACGTTGAATTCTGTAGTGCTAATGTGTATGGACCTAATGTTGATGACCCCTCCTTCTTTCACTCCCTCTTCTCCTCACTGGATGATCACTCAGGTCACACACTGATTTTAGGAGGGGATTTCAACGTAGTGTGTGACCCAGGAATGGACAGGCTCAGTACCACAGGAAGCCAACAAGCCTGGCAAACCTCAGAAACTGTGAAACAATACATGACGGATTGTGGTCTTTGCGATTCCTGGCGCTCTCACCACCCCACTGCAAGAGAATACACATTCTTCTCTTCAGTTCACCATTCGCACTCTAGATTATTTCTTAAAGGTGTAATATAGGATGTTCTATTTGCTTTGAGTTCCGGGTGGATCATCAGAATAACTGGTGGGTCTGTTTGTCAATCATTCTGACGAGGTGCTTTCGCAAGGCCGTTCTACGTGCTTGCTCCCAATAAGATTCTCCCATTTGCGCATGTGCATTCAGAGTGTTTATGTAGCTGTTTCAGCTAGTACTTACCGATGGCGAGTCTGACATAAAGAAACTGTAACTGTTTTGGAAAATAAGCTTTATGAGAGAGGCCGATCGCAGAAACTGTAAACAGAGCTGTGCACGCCCGGAGAAGATGAGGTCGCGCTCGCACGCTTTCGCCATTGATAGGCGTTTCCTGGGACATGCAGGAGAGCAGGGCGGATGGTCTTGGGGGATACGCGTTTTTCAAAAAGTGAGTAACAGACGTTTGGCTTCATCTTTTCGAGAAAATCCTATATTACACCTTTAACTAGCAGCACACTGATGAATGACATCTCAGAAATCAAAATCCATCCTATTACTATTAGCAATCATGTACCAGTTTCATTTACTCTCAGAAATAAGAAGAATAAACCACCGCCCTGCAGAGCTGCCACCGAACCCGAGCCTAGCCTGCAACCTAGTGCAAAGCCGACCCAGCAGAAAGGACAGACTGAGCCACCGAAGGGGCCGTCACATCCAGCCAATAAAACCACATAAATGTATGTGGAGATGATCAGTCAGCTGCAGCACAAACATCATTTATAGACGCTCCCTTAAACATAGCCCAAGAAGTAGGCAGGCCCCTGGTAGAATGAGCCCTCACTCCCTGGGGCAGCGGGAGGAACCTGCTGCTGTTGGTGGAAGAAATGGCCTGCACAATCCAGTGAGAAAGCTGCTGCTTAGACAGGGCCTTACCTCTTGCTGGATTAGCAAAGCAAACAAATAACTGGTCACAAGAATGCACACTCGTGTACGGTCAATGTAGGTGTGTAAAGCCCGCACCGGACACATTAAATGCAACCTCCTCTGTTCCTCAGACGCAAAAGGAGGTGGACAAAAACTCAAAAGTTCAAAGGTCATAGTGCTGTAGGCTGCAGGGATGACCTTAGGTAAATACGTCACATTTGGGTGTAAAGTAACCTTAGTCCCATCACCAGAAAACCGTGTACATGAAGGACTCACTGATAGAGCATACAGGTCACCAACCTGTTAGGGATATACTTTAATTAGCACTACTACCATGGAATAATTGTATTAACTGCACATTAGGCCATTCCTGAGAAAAGTACACCAAGGTTATAAGATGCTCTGCTAAAGTGTAAATACAGGACTGTCTCAGAAAATTAGAATATTGTGATAAAGTTCTTTATTTTCTGAAATGCAATTAAAAAAACAAAAATGTCATACATTCTGGATTCATTACAAATCAACTGAAATATTTCAAGCATTTTATCATTTTAATATTGCTGATTATGGCTTACAGCTTAAGAAAACTCAAAAATCCTATCTCAAAATATTAGAATATCATGAAAAAGTATGCTAGTTGGCTATTGAACTAATCACTTGAATCGTCTAAATAACTTGAAACACCTGCAAGTGTTTCCTGAGCCTTGAAAAACACTCAGCTTGGGTCAGTAAACTAAGTCACAAGTATGGGGAAGACTGCTGATCTGACTGCTGTCCAGAGGACCATCATTGACACCCTTCATCAGGAGGGTAAGACACAAAAAGAAATTTCTCAAAGAGCAGGCTGTTCACAGAGTGCAGCTTCAAAGCACATTCACAAAAAGTCTGTTGGAAGGGAGAAATGTGGCAGGAAACGCTGCACAACCAAGAGAGATGACCGCAGGCTGAACAGCATTGTGAAGAAGAGCCGCTTCCAGAATTTGGGGGAGCTTCAAAGACAGTGGACTGAAGCTGGAGTCCAGGTATCAAAAGCCACTGTTCACAGATGTGTCCGGGAAATGGGCGACAATAGCCGTATTCCCATGGTCAAGCCACTTCTGAACTCAAGACAACGGAAAAATCGTCTGACTTGGGCTATGGAAAAGAAGCACTGGACAGTTGAAGAGTGGTCCAAAGTCCTCTTTTCAGACGAAAGCAAGTTTTGTATTTCATTTGGAAGTCAAGGCGCCAGAGTCTGGAGAAAGGCTGGAGAGGAGCAAAATCCAAGTTGCTTGAACTCCAGTGTGAAGTTCCCACAGTCAGCGATGGTTTGGAGCCATGTCAGCTGCTGGTGTTGGTCCACTGTGTCTCATCAAGTCCAGAGTAAATGCAGCTGTGGACCAAGAGATTTTAGAGCACTACATGCTTCCTTCTGCTGAAAAGCTCTATGGAGATGATGATTTCATTTTCCAGCATGACCTGGCACCTGCCCACAGTGCCAAAACCACCAGTAAGTGGTGTACTGACCATGGCATTACTGTCCTTAATTGGCCTGCCAATTCCCCTGACCTGAACCCCATTGAGAATCTGTGGGGTATTGTCAAGAAGAAGCTAAAGGCCGCTATTGAAGCATCCTGGGTATCCATAACACCTCAGCAATGCCACAGGCTGATTGCCTCCATGCCACGCCGCATTGATGCAGTAATTCGTGCAAAAGGATTCCCAACCAAGTACTGAGTGCATTAATGGACATTTTCAAATGTTTGATTTTGTTTTGCTGTTATAATTTTGTTTTTTTACTTGGTCTGAGGAAATATTCTAATATTTTGAGATAGGATTTTTGAGTTTTCTTAAGCTGTAAGCCATAATCAGCAATATTAAAATGATAAAACGCTTGAAATATCTCAGTTGATTTGTAATGAATCCAGAATGTATGACATTTTTGTTTTTTTAATTGCATTTCAGAAAATAAAGAACTTTACCTCAATATTCTAATTTTCTGAGACAGTCCTGTATATTCACACGTTCCGGAGAAACCAGCACACACTCACTCGTGTTCCAAAACATACTCGATAAGGATGTCAACTCTTGGTTGGCAGCTGACATCAATACCAAATTGTCCAATTGCAAACAAAGTCCAACCTATCTGTCGGGGCAGGCCCAGCCCAGAAGAACATGGAATAAAAACTCTGTTTCATCAACAATCAGGATCCTTTTGGGGCAAAATACTTTGTATCTTTCCCTATAAGGTCCAGCGCTGAGCATTATCTGGCTATACTTAAAGGTGCATTAAGGAGTTTTACAACCTTAAAAATACTTATTTTCCACCATAAATATGTTACACATTTTTAATGATGTGTACAGTGTGCCCTGACTTTTTCATTACAAGTACCGTTAACAGCGCTATAATTGTCACTTGAAAGTTGCAGTGCCGGTCCGGCACCAGAATTTTTTTGGGGAGAATTTGAAAGGAATGACGTAATGCGCGCTCCGGCTTGTTAGGTTTCATTATGTCCACCATTACTCCGCCAGATGCTTAGTGAGCAACAACTGAGCATGATCTTCCAGAAAGTAAGAACAGACTGGCTTCTAGCACTGCCACAGCTCCAGCACAGACTCCACCAGGTAAAAGAAACTTAAATCTTACTTGAGCGCTACTAAACGAGCGAGGAAGGAGTTCCCCTCTTCCGTGCACGAGGGCCACAGGGACGAGTTTTTCACTAAGCTGCGTTACGCCCAAGGCCTGCAGGGGGCGCTGTTACACATAAAACGTGCAAACTCCTTAATGCACCTTTAAGCAACAAAACACTGTTCATTTTTTCAGCAAGGAAGGAGGAATTTAACCAAGACAAATAAACCAATACACATTGATTAGTGCAACTTTTGTTGGGCTGGGCGAGGGTCCTTGAAGTAGTCGGAGTGACGTCCTCTTCAACTCTAGCTGTATGCGAGGCTTGCGTGTTGGCCGCTGCTGCGACATGCTTAGCATTCAGATGATATAGCAGGCTCGATGTGCTGCGATGGTATGCAAATTCTTTGCTGCACAATGTGCATACAGCTTTGGTTTTATCCACGCTGCCATCCGCTGGCTTTTTAAATCTAAATTTTCTGTGCAGTGCGCTGTCGTCGGGAGCAGTGTTGCCAACTCCCCAGTAAGGAAAGTCACTATTGGCTGTCCTAAAAGTCACCAGAAGTCGCTAGATGATGTCGTTACCTAATTTGCAATTTGCATGTAATTGTAATGGACGCTGTAGGAGAGAGGAATAGTCATGGGAGAAGCAAAATGTGAGTTAAAAAAACACCCTAAATATTTTTAGAACTACAAATGAATTTTCTTCTGTTGATTCTTGGTTTGTCAGCAAGTGAGCAGTGGCGTATTTGCACACACGCGATTCATTTGAAGTGTGGAAGAGTGGTGTGGGTCTCCTCTCTGCTCTGACTGCAGCAGGGAGCACTGCTGAGACTGGCCGCCTGTGAGTGCTTTGGGACGGGGGAGGGGCTCACGCAGCACCCGCAGCTCATTAAGGACAGCAGCTGCAGAACAAGACGTCCTGTAACGTCTCCAGAGCACCAGGAAAAGTCGCTAAATTTGTTGCTAGTCGCTTTTGACAAAAAAAAGTCGCCAGGAGGCTTTGGAAAGTCGCCAGATTTAACGAGAAAGTCACCAAGTTGGGAGCTGTTTCGTTGTTGTGTCACAGCGAAATATGTCCGGGTGACAAACGTTCCGCGACAATTTGCGATAATTTTTTTATCGCGGTAAAATTTCTGTAATTAATTAATCGTAACTAACGCGTTAAAGTCACAGCCTTAATATATATATATATATATATATATATATATATATATATATATATATACATATATATATATATATATATATATATATATATATATATATATATATATATATATATATTAGGGGTGGGACTCGATTAAAAAAATTAATCTAATTAATTAGGGCCTTTGTAATTAATTAATCTCAATTAATCGCATATCGATATTTGACCCGAGATCAGTGAGAACCTTTCTTTTTCTAATGGATTTTGGTATAGTGAATCAATATAGTGATACATAAGCTTAAGCAACAAAACACTGTTCATTTTTTCAGCAGGGAAGGAGGAATTTAACCAAGATAAATAAACCAATACACATTGATTAGTGCAACTTTTGTTGGGCTGGGCGAGGGTCCTTGAAGTAGTCGGAGTGACGTCCTCTTTAACTCTAGCTGTATGTGAGGCTTGCGTGTTGGCCGCTGCTGCGACATGCTTAGCATTCAGATGATATAGCAGGCTCGATGTGCTGCGATGGTATGCAAATTCTTTGCTGCACAATATGCATACAGCTTTGGTTTTATCCACGCTGCCATCCGCTGGCTTTTTAAATCTAAATTTTCTGTGCACGAGACCAAGCAGTGCGCTGTCGTCGGGAGCAGTGTTGCCAACTCCCCAGTAAGGAAAGTCCCTATTGGCTGTCCTAAAAGTCGCCAGAAGTTGCTAGATGACGTCGTTACCTAATTTGCAATTTGCATGTAATTGTAATGGACGCTGTAGGAGAGAGGAATAACGTCATGGGAGAAGCTAAATGTGAGTTAAAAAAACACCCTAAATATGTTTAGAACTACAAATGAATTTTCTTCTGTTTATTCTTGGTTTGTCAGCAAGTGAGCAGTGGCGTATTTGCGCACACGCGATTCATTTGAAGTGTGGAGGAGTGGTGTGGGTCTCCTCTCTGCTCTGACTGCAGCAGGGGGCGCTGCATGAGACTGACCGCCTGTGAGTGCTTTGGGACGGGGGAGGGGCTCACGCAGCACCGCAGCTCATTGAGGACAGCAGCTGCAGAGCGAGACGTCCTGTCTCGTCTCCAGAGCGCCAGAAAAAGTCGCTAAATGTGTTGCTAGTCGCTTTTGACAAAAAAAGTCGGCAGGAGGCTTTGGAAAGTCGCCAGATTTAACGAGAAAGTCACCAAATCGGGAGCTGTTTCGTTGTGGTGTCACAGCGAAATATGTCCGGGTGAAACTCGTCCGGTGACAAACGTTCCGCGACAATTTGCGATAATTTTTTTATCGCGTTAAAATTTCTGTAATTAATTAATCGTAACTAACGCGTTAAAGTCACAGCCTTAATATATATATATACATATGTGCAAGAAATGACTTTCTTTAGATTTCCGGACTCCTCCAGGACTTGAGCCTGGCAGGAGGGAATTATCAAGGCGTAATTTATTCATTTTAAAACCAAGAATCCATTAAAATATTGTGGCGAATTCAGAGCGAGCGGCGGAGACGGCAAAAGAGACTCAGTCTGCTCTTTATTTTCACACAAGCATGGAAGTTTATTGTGACAACAACTAACCCACATTGTGCACCAGCCCTTCCAGCAGCGTGCAGGCCAGGCCGCTCCCCTGGAGGTCTCCCTGACCCACGGTGCACACATAAATGAAATAAAAGAACACAAAACGGTGGCAAACAGCACACAACAACAAACAAAACACAATCACAATAAAAGGAAACACAATAACCCACACAGAACACACAAAACTGGCCCAAAACGGCCCAAACAGTCCCGCTACCCACAATCCCCTGCGGCGGAACACAGTCTGCAAGGCAGCGGCCCTCTGGCGCCCCCGAGCGACCCCCCGTGGTCGCTACATAGCCCCCACCCGAGGGGTGTAAACGTCCCCGAAACCCTGGAGCCATGAACAAAACAAGTCCAAATGTCCCGGCCGCTGCCGGTGGCGAGTGGAGCGACGCAGACCCTCCGGTGCCGGTCCTGGCCGGGGGTCTACGTCAACAGTTCTGGGGCTTGCGGTGCCGGCTTCTGCCCCCCCGGGCAACTCCAAAGGCCGGTACGGGGAGAGCCGGTCCCGGTGCAAAACCACCGGGGATCTTCGGTCAGCCATCCTGACGTGGTACACCACGTCCGAGAGTTTCTCCAACACCATGACTGGTCCGTGCCAGTGGGTGGAGAGCTTCGGTGAAAGTCCCTTTATGCGAGTGGGGCAGTACACTCACACCCGTTGTCCCTGGGTGAGGGGCTGCCCCCGATATTGGGTGTCATACGCACACTTCTGCTGGAGCCCCACGTCCTCCTGGGCTTGCCGGGCACAAGCGTGTGCCACACGCAGGCGCTCTTTCAGATGCTGGAAGTAGCCCAGCTTGGGACCTGCAGCAAGCTCTGGTTCCGGTGGTGCACTTGGAGGAGTCCTGTACCGCGGATCGGTACGACCACAGGACCAGGGGCAGATGGCGGTCCCAGTCTCGTTGGTGGCGGCTGGTGAGTATGGCGAGTTGTGTGGCCAAGGTGCGATTGGAGCGCTCCACTAACTCGTCGCTCTGGGGGTGGAGGGGTGTGGTCCGAGTTTTCTTCACTCCGAGCAGCCTGCAGACCTCCGCCATCACCTGGCTCTCGAAGTTCCGCACCTGGTCACTGTGGAGCTCCTCCGGCATGCCGAACCTGCAAAACATCTCCTCCACCAGCCACTCAGCGGTTGTGGAGGAGAATAACTGTACAGAATAACTGTACAATAAAAACTTCTTTTATGAGTAACCTTATTGTCTTTAACATATTTTTATTTTCTCAAAATTATATTTGAAAAATAGGGGTCATCTTACCCAATACGGTACTTACCAGTGCCTTACAGGATCCGTGGGGATATATGTGGTCTTTCACAAATTTGAAAATACTTTAAAAAAGGTTATTTTCATAGAATTCTTTATTTTACAAAATGAGATGTATGTAATCAAATCTAATCGTATCGTCCCTACACTGTATCGAATTGCATCTGTTGGGGTTTATGATTGGTAATTGGGAATAAATTACTAAAGTATTGATTACTGAGAGTAATTGATTACTTTAAGTAATTTAGTTACTTATTAATTTGAATAAATTTTGATTCACCAAATAATAATTGCAGGTCATTTACAGTGGATCACCAATAACAATCAATTACGGCGCAATAAACTGCTTAAAGTGAAGCACCACGTAATTTAACCCAACATCAATTATTTTTAATCAGAATAAATGGTTATTTATTCGTTAATAATGTTAAATAATCAGCTATTTGGGAATGGAGTAGACCACAGAGTGATTTAACCATCAAATTATTGATTAACAAGGTGTTAATAATTAATCAATAATGCCACAAATGACCAATTACTGGGGATGGGCAAATTACAGAAAATGAGCTGAGGGAAATTGTGAATTATGCATTAAATAAACCCGTGGGTTATTTAATTAATAATTCCGGGGCACCATCTCATCAGAAGAGCATTCATTACCAATTTTCAGTCTCAAAGATGGAAAGATAATTTAAGCTGGTTGTTAATCTTTGGATAAACAACTGTTAAATTATCAGAGAAGGTGTGAGATCAAGCACAGGCTGATACAACCAGGAACTTAGTCACAAGACCACCAAAAACAAGAATGTATCGTTCAGTTCAGTTAATGAGCGTTTATTAACAATGTCTATTACTAATTAACACATCTAATTAACACAAACAGAACATATTCAACTTGCAAGCAGTGTGTGTGTGTGTGTGTGTGTGTGTGTGTGTGTGTGTGTGTGTGTGTGTGTGTGTGTGTGTGTGTGTGTGTGTGTGTGTGCGCGCGTCTGGAGACACATGAGGAGGAGGTGTTAAAGTGATAGTTCGGGATTTTTGACATGAATCTGTATGGCATCTCCGTCAGCATGATTATTCATTCACACAGACTTACCCCTGACAGCGTCCAGTGAGCGGCAAGGGCGGACTGGCCATCGGGAGCACCGGGAGGTTTCCCGGTGGGCCGCTGCCTCAGTGGACCAGTCGGACCACGAGAAAAAAAAAAGTCTGACGCGACACCGCCAACCGCGCTATGGTCCGCTCCACAAGGAGGCGGGGCTGTCAGCTGGACAGCTCCTGATGCCATAGGCTGGTTTACCTGGGATTGCTGCTGATAGCCAATCACATTTCATCCCTGCGGCGGTTAAGTCCCACCCACTCCCTCACTCTGCAGCTGCTCTCACCTGTCAATCACACACAGCCGAGACGGACATCTGACGGCAACTTTGGATGGATGCAAGAATGCGCAAAATATGGAGCAAAACAAAACAAAACGAAAAGGTGGCGCTGAGAAGCTCAGGGACAAAAAGAGAAAATCCCTTCATGACCGGCAAGTAAGTTATGTTTGGTACTTGTTGATGCTTTGATGAAAATGTATTTGGTTAAAGTGAGATAATTCAGCACAGCGACATTTCCTGTAGATGTGAACCTGGCTGTGCTGTTGCTAGTTATGATGGGATGGGGTCTTTCACCTTTGTAGCCACGTTGTCATCTGGTTGAAATTAACCTGTTCTTATCAATTAATTGACTGTAATACTAAATGACCATAAATTAATGAATTGTTTACTTGTCTGTACAAGTTCGCTATCAGAATAATTCAGTGATACCATCCCAGAATTTATTATTTTTTTCTTTTTTATGTAAAATACCTACTGATGATGATGCGTGATGATGATGATTGGTAAACTAGCATAATTAATAATATTAATCTCTTATCTAGATTAAATATAACCCACATGTGGAAAGAGAAGTGAATCCCAGACTTGTTATGGTAAGGCTGATGACAATAATGCTTGTTTGCCCAACCATAATCCACATGCACTAATATCAAATGCTGTTGATAGAAAACCACTAAAACTGCTCTAACAATTCACACTGACAATCATTTTTTGGAGTCTGATGTCCCTGCTGCTGACACAGAAGGCCAAGGACAAGAAGTCAGGTTCCCCCCATCAGTTGATTATTTCACAAGGCCAAAGCCAGACTTAGACCTCTTCCTCCATTTTCACCACAAGCAGAAGGCAGACAGCTCTGTAGTGCAGAGGCCATTTTGTTTGATGGAACAAACCAGAAATGACTGAAATATCATGAACAAACCAAAACACTCTTCTGCTTTCTTTGCATGGCTTATGGTAATGTTGAGACAGCAGCTCCTTTATCACTGGCATGACCACCTTCACCCACATACACCTGAGAGTCGATGAGTATGACAGACAGCAAGTATGCAAGAGGTGACAAGTGTTGGAGCGCATCATGGATGTGATCAAGCTCATCGGCAGAAGGGGTTTGAGTCACAGAGGAAAGCAGGCAGAAGCAGCACACACCTTAGATGATGAGACTATTGATCATGGCTGTTTTTTAGACATCATTCTTTTACTTGGAAAATATGATGTCTGTCTCAAGGAACACCTCACTCTCAACATAGAAAAAACCAAACAAATCCCTCAGTCTGACTCTGGATCAGGAGGAGGTCGAGGTTCCCTTGTCACTTTCCTATCAAACAACCATCAACTACATCATCACCACCATCCAATACTATATGAAGGTCACCACCGCCACCGAAATCCGGGAATATTTCTATTCACATTGCGTGTGACTAATCTTTAAATTAGTGAATGACTTATTGTTACAGACTCTTGAACTAACATTTACAATGTGACCTATTAGTTTTAACCCAGGTTTCAGGACGTGATGATGTGTTATTATAGCTCATGTAATGTTTTGTCTCTCACCCATAAAGGCCTGCATGTGTTCCAGAGGGGACCTGGAGAGGACTGTGATCCACATTGTGGATGGCTGGGAACATTTTAACACAACTGACTGACAAAGGTTAAGGTATAAATAACTATAAGTTTTTATATTGTATTATTGTGTATAGTTGTTTGTGTAATAGCTGCACAGTTTTTATTTTATATAAAGGATAAGTTATCACATATAGCTGTTTGTATAGTTGCTTGCTGTGTAGTTTATTTATCTATAATATATATATATATATATATATATATATATATATATATATATATATATATATATATATATATATATATATAAATAATATTTACATCTATATTGTTCATCTATTTTTAAATAAAACAAACTTTGTGAAATGAACTTATTGTTGTAATTAAGTTGCCCTCTAGTGGTTGACTCATGGTATAGACAGGTGGTGTCACTAACAGACTGGCAAATAGGTAAGCTAAATTCTATTGTACCAACATGCTATAAAATCATAATATACCTACAATTATTTTACAGTAAGCTACTTAAAGCTTAAGGTTAATTATTATTATATGATTGTGGTCCAAATTGGTTCTTTTTCCAGCGAGGAACTCAGGAACATGAAACTTGTGTTGCTGGCTGGTTGGTTGCCACACTACGCATGAAGTGGGCCAGTCTGTCCATGTCTCCCGGGCCACTTTTACCCCCCAGTCCGCCCCTGGTGAGCGGAGATCCTGTCCGGTTCAGATCCAGAGGAAAGTAGTCTGGCAAGTTCCCTGGGGGCACGAAAATAAAGCGTTTTTTCTTCTCAAACCAATATGTGTGCGAAAGAGTGATATATTTGCATCACAAAACCATTGTCGATTTTCTCTGCCTTCATATCACTCCACTCCGTCTCCAGCTGCAGGCAGCCGCGCTGGTTTCACTTTGTTTACCGCTAGTAAAGAGCTAGCTAGCTCTCGCTTTAGTTGTTAGCATCTCCGCGCTGCCTGCAGCTGGAGAAACCGCCGGCCCAGGAGATACGGCTGGAACCGCCGCAGAACCAGCACCACTGCTAGCAGCTCTCTTCGGCTCTGCTGAAGTAGTCCACGACTTTCTTGGTCTCCCCCTCTCCCTGGGACAGCACCTCTCCCACACTGATATTGCTAGCGTCAGTGTCCACAATGAATGGCTTGTTTGGGGATGGATACGCCAGGACGGGAGCCTCAGTCAGCGCAGCTTGGAGGGAACGGAAGGCGGCGGTGCAGCTGTCGTCCTACTGGAACGGCCGGCCCTTGTCGGTCAGCCGGTGGAGTGGTCTGGCGATGGTGGCGAAGTTTTTCACGAAGCGGCGGTAGTACGAGGCCAGCCCCAGGAAGCTTTGGAGTTCACTGACGTTGGTCGGCTGCGGCCAGTCCCGGATCGTCTCCACCTTGTTGGGGCCAGTGGCCACACCCCGAGTGCTGACGATGTGACCCAGGAACTCTGTTTCCCAGCTCAGCAGGCAGCACTTCCCCGGGAACAGCTTCAGCCCGGCCTGGCACATGCGCTCAAAGACTTCTGTTAAGTTGGCGAGGGCTCTCAAGAAAGCTGTCAGCATGTACCAGCAAGTCGTCGAGGTACACCACACGGTGCTCACGTGGGACGGCAGTCAGCACTCTCTCCATCAGCCGCTCGAATGTTGCGGGAGCATTGCAGAGGCCGAACAGCATGACCCGGAACTGCCACAGCCCCTGGCCGAAGGTGAATGCGGTTTTGGGTCTCACTTCGGGGGTGAGCTCCACCTGCCAGTAGCCGCTGCAGAGGTCGAGGGAGCTGAACCAGCTGGAGCCGGAGATGTAGTCGAGGGCGTCGTCGATGCGCTGCAGTGGGTACGAGTCTTTCTTGGTTACGTTGTAGAGATGCCGATAATCCACACAGAACCGCCACCCGCCTCCTTTCTGTCAGGGGCTGTCAGAGGGCTCCACCACCCCAGCGTCAATCATTTCCTGGAGTACTTCCTCTGCTGCCTGCCGCTTTGTGAACGCGAGCCGGTGGGGGCGCAGTCGGATGGGCGGATGTGGTGTTGGACGAGGGAGGTTCGCCGACAGTCTTTGGTGTTGGCCGCGAAGATGTCTCGGAACTGCCCCAGAAGCTCTCTCAGCTGCTGCTGCTGGTGCGGAGTTAGCCCGGTACTGCTACGCTGCCACAGTTCGTTAATCGCCTTGGCGGTTTCAGCAGAGGGGCTGCTCGGCAACGGCGGCGATGCTGCTAACGCTGGGTGGCCACCAGGGAGGGTGGACTCGGCGAGGCGCTGTCTCTGGACGGCGGACGTCGTTGGAGACAGCTTTTTGAAGGGGGCGGAGCTCTGCTCTCGCTCTGCGATTGGTGCCCACTCTGTAGGAATGGAGTTCACTTCGCGTTCCACGGACGTAGTTGACAACTGCTTCTTGGAGTGGGCGGACTCGTCGGTCTGCTCCACTAGGCAGTGTTTCTCTTGGTCAGGCTGGAGCGGGAGGATGTGGGACCCCAGAATAATGCTGCCTCTGGTGACATTGATCTTGGCTCTCCAGCGGCTCAGCAGGTCCAGACCAATGATGCAGGGGCCTGGATATTCACCCAGCTGGCATTTTAGCATTAAAGCTAGGGTTGGCGATTTGAATGAGATACATTTTTTTAAATACTGGTTAAAATGATCTTTATAACCCGATGGGAAGCAATTCATAGCGTGTTTTTAAAGTAGTTTGGAAAATATCCGCTATCTACAGCAGGAGTTAAAGGGGACAAACAACAACCAATAGTCTTGAGGGGACACCTTTTTTTAAACCAATCAAATCCCTTCGCCGTTCGACCTGCCCCCTGCGCGTACATGCACGCATGCACTGACCCTGGTTCAGTGCGGGCGTAGAAGGACGGAGTGTCGTTGCAGAACGGCGGAGACGAATGTTTGGGGGTTCACTCACCGTTCAGTGCGCCATACCTTGACGTTGTGCAAATAAAGATAAAGGAAGAAACAAAGCGCTGAGGACAGGTTACGCCAGGAACGCACTGGACGCGGAAGTGTCGCGCGCACCGCACGCGCCGCGAACGTCTCCGCGTCTCCGCTGCCAACGGGAGCTCCTCCAATGGGGTGGGAGGTGGGCGGAGCTAGCTGGGCGGAGCCTTGGGGAGATGCTACATGCTAACGCTAGTTTTCCAAGATCGCCAACCCTAGCTTTAAATCCCTGTTGAATCAACGTCAGGTATCAATGTTGAATAACTATTGAATTTTGTTTTGATTTTGCAAATCTGATCAACGTTGAAATCACGTTATTTCAACGTCATGTTTTCAAACATGAATCAATGTTGGTTTTAGTTAAATTGAGCAGTATAGCAGCAAAAGTGCAGAAAATTATAAATTAAATTGACTTTGAACTTACAACTTACTGTTCTACAAGCATCAGCCTTACCTGTTCAGCTATTAGTCAACTTAATAACTAATCTATAAATGGGATAGTGACCACTATTTTGCAGAAAACTACTTATCCTGAAATACAGTGCAATACACGCGAAACAAAGTGGTGGTTTTAAAAATGTTTGTTTTGTGTTTCACCCAAGTTCACAAGTTGATGAAATCACGTACTAAATTTAACTGCTTGGGCGGCTCTTTTATTAGACATAATTCCATCTTCACGAGACAATGAAAATAAACAGACTCAAAGAAAAAGAAATACAAGGCGGGGGTTGACATTCACATAAACACTTTTCCAATGGTAAATTTATCAACGTTGTTTGGATGTTGAAATAACGTTTTTCAACTGACATATTTCAGCAAAAATTTTAGAAGTCATGATTTTAAAAATACTGAAGAATAGATATACATTTAAAAAATGTTGATATTTCAATGTTGAATCCACAGCGAGTTTCCGACACAACTTCAACCATTTAGTGTCAACGTTGTTTTGATGTTGAATTAATGTTTTTCATCAACTGAAATTATTTCAACTAAATTTCAACGTTTAAGGTCGGTTGAATGCCAGCTGGGCACTTTTGAGTCACTTTCAGTAGTTTAAGCTATTTTTAATGTTATCTGTTAGCCATTATCAGTTTCTAAATGTCCGTTCCAGTGGAGCCTGCTAACTGACAATACGGCAAAATCCTTCTTTCATGTCCTCTGGAAAGTTTCTAACAGTGCTGCAGTCTCTGACACTGTGGCGGGTAAATCAAGCAGTACTGTCTGCACCCACGACAAGATGCTTTATGCACTGTACACACACAAAACAAAAAAACAATTACCTCTCTATACCAAATGGAAGTCTTTCAGAGGAAAACCAATAAGTATGAAATACTAAATTTCTCAGGGATTGGATAACTGTTACAAAAACACAAGAAACAGAAATGATGAAATTTCATTTATGTATTTTATTTCAGAAAAGGTTTGAATATAGAGCTGGAAACTTTGCTTTATATGAGGAAAAAAGATCACAATTTTACTGCATGTGTGAAAATAAAATCACCAAGCTACACTGCAAACTAAAGATAAACTATTCCTCAAATCACACCAAACATTAAACTTATTTTCATCATTTAATTCATTGGGAGACTTTGCATTTACTATTTCTGATTAAATAAAGAAATCAAGTGATTTCTAGATAAACTCAAATGCAATCGATACACAAAGTGAATGAAAACATTCATGCTAAAGGAATCTGTTACATTTACAAATCGGTTTCCATGAAGAAGCAGAAAACAAAAAACTGAATTCAAACAAGATAAGCTGTACAGTGATCAGGACAGATTTTTTTAAGGAACAGTAATCGATGAAATGAATATACAACAATACATGTTGACAGACGTGGAACATGTTCAGTTAACTCCTGATTTACAGAGGGAGTGGAAACATGTTGATTTATTGAAATGAATGAAATCCAAACACGTTTCAAGAAACTGAGATGTCTTATTACTTTCAGTTCTCTGTATCGTCAAGAACCCAAATGAAACTACTTGTCATCATACTCATAAGTATCCAGTCAATCCCACTGATTGTAAATGCCCTTATTTTGAAGGACACCGTTTCTCTTCCGTTGAGCCCTCTCCTTTTTTTTTTTTGTAAAGCGTCAGTTGCTATGGCTCCGCGGAGGCGCTTGCTCGGAAGAGATCGGTAACATTTCGCTACAAATACATTTGAATATTTATTGATTGATATGGTAAATTGTTTAGTAACAATTTTAATGTCATTTACTTATTGTTGTTCATGTCTGTACTTTTATTCAATTATTAAGAATCCTAAGAATCTGAAACATCCGAAAACAATTAACCAACGGCTGAACAAACCGGCGCCTTGGAAAGGCAGAAACGAGGTGAAAATGTATATTGTCTATCGTGGGAAATGGGGAGTTGTTTTGCTTTGGGGTGTCCTTGTTTGTTTATTCATTTATTTATTTGCACATATTGTGTTGGTTAAACCCTGGAGAATGTATTTAGTTGTATGGATTGTTTGGATTTGTGTAAAAATCACTTGTATATTATCTTTGTGAAACTAAAAGGAAGTATTGGGTTTTGTTTTATTCTTTCTTGTAGTTTTCACGGTGTTCATGGATTTCATTGTAATTCTTCCTTGTGAAGAAATAAAGAAACATCTGTTGAAACTCTCTGCTCATCGACGTCGTCTGGGAGATTCCAAGGGGGCCGCTACAGTGAAAACTCGTCTCTACACCAGCCCTGCCATCCTTGTCTGCAGCTTTGAGGTACAACTACAGACGGCAAAGAGACTCTGGACGTCAAGAAAAGAAGAGGATTATAAAAGGACCATGACACATACACGCAAACTTATGGCATAACTGAAAGGACTTTGATATAAACAATATTGTGAGGTCAACAAAATTCGTGACACACCCAGTTCTGAACACTTCTCAAATTGTTGAACATTCAGAAAAACTGGTACATGTGTCTGTGAAGGAACCATTGATAAGATGTTTGTTTATGAAAAAGCAGAAGGATGAAGTGCTTTAACTATTAATGCTTGGTGTCACTGTTGATGCAAAATTTCCTTTGAATGTTCATATTTTGTGAATGCCTGACATAATATTACTCTGTGGTAAGGGATAACTACAGCTTACAAGTGTGAATACAGGCACAGAGCAATCAAAGGGCAAACTCAACTCAAAACAGTGAAACAAACAAACAGAAATGTCGCTTCCAGTAGAAAAGACAGACAATCCTACAGGCACATCAGTCAGGTCAAGCTCACGTGAAAGGAAACTAACAGAGAAAGGCCAAGAGATGTATGATCGAGACATCAAAAAACGTGAGAAAACATTTAACAAGTCCTACGACTCGTGGAAGCTGGCAGCCAGGGAGACTAGAACAAAGTTGAAGACTTCCTGCTTATTAGAAGATCTGAATAGATTACAGGAAGAAATTCAAACAAAACATGATGCCGTACGCCAGCAGTATGAACCTATTCTGCGTAACAGTCACACCACACCAGAGATTGTCAAAAAAATGGATGCCTGTGTTACGCTAACCAAGGAAATTCATGGCCTCATAACTAACCGTCTAGAGACTGTTAATCAAGATTTTAATGATCAACTTGAGAAGGAAAGAGTAAGAGAAACACTAAACAAAGATGAGTATGGATCTGTCTTTGGCCACACCAGAACTGAAACTGTAAGCTCATCAGAGTCATCGGAGAGATCAAGCAACCACTCCAGCTCAGCAAGTACCCACAGCAGCAGAGTAGATGCACAAGCAGAACTTGCCGCTAAGCTGGAACATTCAAAGGCCATGAAAGAAATTCAAGCACAGCAAGCACATCTCCACAAGTTAGAAAGTGACTGGAAACTTAAGGAGGCAAAAATGTTGACAGAAATGAAACAAAAAGAGGTTGAGATGCAACAAAAATTGGAACAAGAGAGAGCAAAGTTGCAACAGTTGCAAGCAGAAAAGGATATTGCTATAGCAGCAGCTCATGTAAGAGCATATGACAATTTTGAAGGTTTCAAAAACTATGTTGAGGACATTAATGATGTAACTAACTCTGTTCACTATAGAATGGAAACGAAACCTCAATTGAATCCAGATGCTGCCTCATTCCAAGCTCACCGTGCAGCTCCTGAAATGACAACGACCCAAGAATCTGTCAGTCTTGCCCAAGCAATTGCCAGCTCATTAAGCATGAACCGCTTGCCAGTTCCTCAACCAACAACATTCAGTGGTGACCCACTAAGTTTTACAGATTGGAAGATGTCATTTATAACCCTCATCGACAGCAAACCCCTCCCACCAAGCGAAAAAATGTTTTATCTCAAAAATTATCTTGCTGGAGAAGCACGCAAAGCTGTGGAAGGCTTCTTCTATAGAGATTCAGAGAACGCTTACAAAGGAGCATGGAAAGTCTTACAAGACAGATATGGGAACCCATTCATCATTCAAAAAGCTTTCCGAGACAAGCTCATGAATTGGCCAAAAATCAATGCAAATGACCCACTAGCACTACGAGAGTTCACTGACTTCCTCCAAGGCTGTGCTGAAGCGATCCCACACGTGAAAGGTCTGGCTATCTTAAATGATTGTGAGGAAAACCACAAGTTGCTCCAAAAACTGCCAGATTGGATTGTGCGCAAGTGGAGTCGAATTGTTGTTGATGAACTCGATACAACTGGAAACTATCCAGAATTTTCATGCTTCACAGAGTTCCTGAGCAAAGAAGCGCGTATCGTTTGTAACCCAATTGCTTCTTCATTATCAAAGGATTTTAAGGCCACACATGAAAAACTGACTACAAAAGTCAAATCCTTCAACACAAATACACAAACAAAGAGTTTGACTCAAGAAAAACAAGACACAAGCAGCAGTAAACTAAAATCACCTTGCTCTGTATGTAAAAGTGAAACTCATAACATTACAAAATGTCCCACATTTGCAGCAAAAAGTGGTGAAGACAAAAGAGCATTTATAATTGAAAATCGGCTCTGCTTTGGATGCCTGAGAAAGGGTCACATGACCAAAGACTGCAAGAGGCGACACACATGCAACACATGCAGTCGTCGTCACCCAACCTGCTTGCATGATGACAGGAAACAAAGGCCTGTAGAAACAACAATCAGTAGCTCCTCTCCCACAGAAGATCGTACAAGTCAGGAAACACACAGAGTCATGTCCCATGCAGCAACACGAAGCGCTTCCGCTACCTCAAGCATTATTCCAGTCTTTGTGTCTACAGTGCAAGAGCCACACAGAGAAGTACTGACATGCAATATTGGACACACAGAGTGACTCAACATTTGTCTTAGAAGATGTACTTGACAAACTAAATGTTAATGCCCAACCAGTAAAACTAAAACTCAGCACGATGACAGCAATTGACTCAATCATATCAAGTAAGAATGTCCGTGATTTACAAGTTCGAGGGTTCCACTCTGAGAATCACATCCAACTACATCAGGCCTACAGTCGAGACTTCATTCCAGTAGATAAGTCATATGTCCCAACAATGGAAACTGCAATACTATGGCCTCATCTCAAACACTTAGCAGATAAACTACCACCCCTTCAGGACTGTGATGTTGGACTCCTGATTGGATATGACTGTCCATCAGCACTAGCTCCTCTTGAGGTTATCGTTGGTGACAAAAATCAACCATTTGCGCAGAGATCAGAACTAGGATGGAGTATCATAGGCTCATCATATCCCCACCTAGACAGACGAGGTCAGAGCTTTGTGCATCGGCTCACAGTAAAAGAGCTGCCAACTCCTTCAACCTCAGATGTTTTAAAGGCACTAGAATTAGACTTCACTGAGAGAACTTACGAAGAGAAATATGTGTCCCAGGATGATGTTCAGTTCATACAGTTCCTCAGCAACCACATCACACAGAAAGAGGATGGCCATTATGAGATACCTCTACCTTTCAAGGGCAACAGTCCACCCACTTTACCAAACAACAAGAGGTTAGCCGCACTCCGCCTGCAGTCTCTCAAGAAAAAATTGAAGGCCAACAAACAATATTATGAACAATACAAAACATTCATGGAGGAGACAATTAAAAATGGTGACGCAGAACCTGCTCCTGCAACAACTAAAGGAGAGACAGAATGGTACCTTCCACATCACGGCATCTATCATCCCAGAAAACCAGACAAACTGAGAGTAGTATTTGACTGTTCAGCCAAATTCCATGGTGTTTCTCTGAACAACACTCTGCTTACTGGGCCCGATTTAATTAATCCTCTAGTGGGAGTTCTGTGTCGCTTCCGAAAAGAGATTGTAGCCATTATATGTGATATCAAGACAATGTTTTATCAATTCTCTGTCACCCCTGAATCTCGCAATTATCTGAAATTTCTCTGGTGGAAAAATGGAGATCTAGTAAAGGAACCACAGGAGTACAGAATGACAGTTCATCTCTTTGGAGCGGCCTCATCTCCAGGGTGTGCCAATTTTGGCTTGAAACATCTGGCACAACAGCACAAAACTACCTATCCACTAGCATCAACTTTTGTGGAGAAAAACTTTTATGTGGATGATGGTTTAGTCAGTGTCTCATCCGTTGAGGAAGCCAAAAAATTGATTGCTGAGACACAACAGTTGTGTAAAAAGGGAGGCCTAAGCCTACATAAATTCAACTCAAATGAGGAAGCAGCTCTCACATGCCTAGATCCTTCAGAAAGAGCAGCATCCAAGACATCTCAGGAACTGGATCCAACTCCAACAGAGCGCGCACTTGGCATTCAATGGTCAGTTAAAAATGACACTTTCAGCTTCAATATCAATGTGAAGGACCAGTCTGCAACCCGTCGTGGCTGCCTATCTGTTGTTGCCTCTCTTTATGATCCACTTGGTTTCATCGCTCCATTCATCCTAAAGGGAAAGCGCATCCTCCAAGAGCTGTGTCATAGAGGCATAGGATGGGATGATCCACTTCCAGAAGACATGAAACCACGGTGGGAGGAGTTCAGAAATAGTCTTCACAAACTAAGAGAGGTCTCAATTCCAAGATGCTATCATCCACACGACTTCAATAACATCATCAGAGTAGAGTTACACCATTTCTCAGATGCTAGCTGCATGGGATATGGTGCGTGTTCATATCTCAGATACAAAAATGACAAAGATGAGGTCCATTGCAGTCTTGTAATGGCGAAAGCAAGGGTTGCACCCTCAAAGGTTACAAGTATTCCGAGGCTGGAACTCACAGCAGCTGTAACTTCTACAAAAGTCAGCACCATGTTAAAGGGTGAACTTGACATGAAAATCGATGATGAGGTTTTTTGGACAGATTCACAAGTTGTGCTTGGGTACATTAATAATGATGCCCGTAGGTTCCACATATTTGTTGCAAACCGCGTCCAGCTAATAAGGGATAATAGTGATCCCAGTCAGTGGCATTATGTGGATACTGCAGAAAACCCAGCCGATCACGCGTCCCGAGGTCTCAATGCTTCAGACATTCAATCAACAAACTGGCTGCAAGGACCAAAGTTTCTCTGGGAGCGTGAATTGCAGCTAACACCCAGCACACCAACAGAGTTACTCGTTGGAGATCCGGAAGTCAAAACAATCCAGGTGCTCACAACTCAAGTCAGAGACTGTGATGACATCCTCAGTCGTCTGAGTCACTTCTCCTCCTGGACGAGAATTGTCAAAGTGATTGCAAGAATCAAGAGGCTGAGGTGTAAACAGAGACAAAACAGTGAGCATGTGACTGTTAATGAATGTGAAAGGGCTGCTGAAAGTGTGATTAAGATTGTACAGCAGCGAGCCTTCTCACAGGAGATAGAGACGCTTCAGAGCAAAAAGAATCTTCCGAACTCAAGCTCTCTTTTCAAACTCAATCCTATCTGGTACAATGGACTTCTCTGTGTTGGTGGGAGATTGAAACAATCATCCCTCTGTCATAAAGTCAAACATCCAGTCATCTTACCGAAAAACAGTCACATCACTAAACTAATTGTGTCCCACTTCCATGCCAAGACATACCATCAAGGACGAAACCAGACTCTAATGGAGCTTCGGGCAAACGGATTATGGGTGATTGGTGGGAGCAAGCTGATTGCGAAGCTCATACATACCTGTGTGACTTGCAGAAAACTTCGACGGCCAACAGAACAGCAACAAATGGCTCAACTTCCCAGAGAACGCGTTGAAGCCTCAGCACCCTTCACATACAGTGGCATGGATTGTTTTGGACCTTTCATTATAAACAAGGCCCGTAAAGAATACAAAAGATATGGCTTAATCTTTACGTGTCTGTACTCTCGAGCTGTTCATATTGAAATGCTTGAAGATTTGTCAACAGATGCATTCATTAACTCATTGAGATGCTTCATTAGTCTGAGGGGAGCTGTTCGTCAACTACACTGTGATCAAGGGTCTAATTTCATTGGTGCCAAAAATGAGTTTCAAAACGCACTTAAGCAATGTGACACCAACCTACTGAAAGTCTTCTTGGCTGAGAAACAGTGCGAATTTGTCATTAATGCCCCCTCTGCCAGTCATGCAGGTGGGGTCTGGGAGCGCCAAATTAGAACCATAAGAAATGTATTAAATGGGATGTTTGCACAATACCCAGGTCGTCTTGATGACGCCTCTCTCAGAACACTGCTATACGAGGCCATGGCTATTGTTAACAGTCGCCCATTAACAGTAAATGGAATCAATGATCCTCAGGCTTTGGAGCCTATAACACCAAATCATCTCATTTTGATGAAATCAAAGGTTGCTCTTCCTCCCCCTGGAGAATTTGTCAAGGAAGATCTATACGCAACAAAGAGGTGGAGAAGAGTTCAGTATCTCATTGAACAGTTCTGGAGTCGCTGGAAAAGGGAGTATCTGTCAAATCTATCCCTTAGGCAAAAATGGCACTTACCTCGACGCAACCTCAAGGTGAATGACATTGTCATTATCAAAGATGACAACCTCCCAAGAAATCAGTGGCAACTGGGACGAGTGATAGATACTGTTCAAAGTGGTGACGGCTTAGTTCGTCGGGTTAAAGTACAAGTTGGGGAGCGAAAGCCTCATAGGAAAAATGATCCTCTCTCTAAGCCATCAGTGATTGAGAGACCAATCCAAAAATTGGTACTTCTTCTTGAAAACTGATTACAACAAAGGGATTAAGAACTTTGCATACACCGCTGTATTGTATGTGATAATATAGCTATTTCTGATTGCTTACCTTGTGAAATCTCATTTGTTAGATTCAAGAAATCCTGTACAATTTTTTACTTTACGTGTTTGTTCATTAATTGTACTAGGATTTGGTGGGAGTGTAAATGCCCTTATTTTGAAGGACACCGTTTCTCTTCCGTTGAGCCCTCTCTTTTTTTTTTTTTGTAAAGCGTCAGTTGCTATGGCTCCGCGGAGGCGCTTGCTCGGAAGAGATCGGTAACATTTCGCTACAAATACATTTGAATATTTATTGATTGATATGGTAAATTGTTTAGTAACAATTTTAATGTCATTTACTTATTGTTGTTCATGTCTGTACTTTTATTCAATTATTAAGAATCCTAAGAATCTGAAACATCCGAAAACAATTAACCAACGGCTGAACAAACCGGCGCCTTGGAAAGGCAGAAACGAGGTGAAAATGTATATTGTCTATCGTGGGAAATGGGGAGTTGTTTTGCTTTGGGGTGTCCTTGTTTGTTTATTCATTTATTTATTTGCACATATTGTGTTGGTTAAACCCTGGAGAATGTATTTAGTTGTATGGATTGTTTGGATTTGTGTAAAAATCACTTGTATATTATCTTTGTGAAACTAAAAGGAAGTATTGGGTTTTGTTTTATTCTTTCTTGTAGTTTTCACGGTGTTCATGGATTTCATTGTAATTCTTCCTTGTGAAGAAATAAAGAAACATCTGTTGAAACTCTCTGCTCATCGACGTCGTCTGGGAGATTCCAAGGGGGCCGCTACACTGATCACTAATCAATTATTAATGTAGAGAGAAAAAAAAACAAGTTTTTTCCTTGCTTGCTTTTCTAGGATTGCTTTTTCTCAGAAGTATGCCTCTCTATTCAGCCTTTGTTTTTCTCGGTGTGTTTGATTGTTCACACATGGTCTCAACTCTATACTCTGTACTCCAACAGCTGGCGCTACAACAGCAACGACACCAAAAGCTATTGCAAGAACCAAAGCAACCTTTTTTGGTTGACCAAGAAAAGCTGCCAGAAACTCCCTTGTGTTCAGGCGAGCTGCCTTCTTCTGGAACTTTTCAAAGACAATTTTCTTGGCCTCCTCTCTGGATCCAGTTTGCTTAATCTCTTCCTGTTTCCGTCCATGTTCTCTCCACTTCTTGCAGTAACTTATTGGTATAGCAGCCTCTGTGTTGCTCCACCATTTCATTGATCGTGTTGAGCAACTGTGTGATCTGGAACTGGTTGTTTCTGTAATGCTCTGGCTGGCTGTTGTTCCAGTATTTATTATCGACAACATGACAGCGGCCACCACATTTTTCTACAAGCTGTTCCAGATCCTTGTTTCCCTTGACAATGTCTTTGATTTTCTTGTCCTGAGGAAGCTGGTCACCCTGAGTGAAGACCAGTTCAGCACGTTTAAAAGCCTCTTCAGAAAATAACTCTTTTATTTTTGTAATAATCTGGATCTCTTGCTCAGTGTATTTCTCCACTTTGAGGAGAATGAGCAAACCATGCGGTCCAGATGTTGCCTCGTAAACCAGACCCGACCACTACTCGTCCGTTTGGATTTTGGAGATGAGCTCAGTCTGGGTAGGAGCCCATAGAAGTGGATTTCACGCAGTCCTGAAACGGCCGAGCCAATCAGCGTTGCCGCTTTTTGTTTTCAAATTTTTTTAGCAAATTCCGGTGGACCGGTGAACCAGAAGTGACGCTATCGCTGCGCGTATTGGAGATGACGGACTTTAACTTTAACCATCGTCTGAAAGCTGCAATCAGTAAAGTTATAGCCGAAATAGCAAGAATTACAACAATCAAGCAAGAGCCAGAGTCTGCGCTTGGTGAGTTTCTAACAGGAAAAGATGTTTTTGCGTGTCTTTGCATGTAAGGAAGCTAGAGCTAGAGCATGAGCTAATGCTAACCCTTAGAGAAGCGAACGCATTTTGATGACGTATTTGTTTTGAAGCGCTGATTGGCTGAAGTGCGCTGTCAGTCAAAGGAGTAACCAACGCCCCCTGCAAGAAGTTTCTGTGGGCTCCTATCCAGACTAAGCTTAACTCCAAATCCAAATGTGGATGAGGAGTGAGCGGGTCTGGTTTACGAGGCTAGTCCAGGTGAGCACTCTATCATAATCTTTATTGCCTGAGATTTGAGATTCTTATTTTTTTCTGTGCCGGTGTCAAAGAAACCAGGAGTATCAATTAATATGATTTCATCATTCTCTTTGGTCTGACATGTACTTGTACCAGAGCTTGAAGAAAAACGCACGTCAAATTCAGGTTCTCTAATCAAGGTATTGCAAAAGCTGCTTTTTCCTGCTCCAGTTTTTCCAAGCAGGACGACTCTCGGTTTTTCTAGAAGAAAATAAAAAAATTGACGTCAGTATTATTACAAATATGAATACTTATTTCATACATTTATTTTATGTTAAAAAACATGCTTTCAATCAGAAATGCCAAAGCATCACAGACTTCATAACTTCTTGTTCTTTATCTGAACTGATTTTTGAGTAACTTATATATAACTTTCACATGTTTCAATGTTTTATAAGATGCGTTATTTGTGTGGTTTCCCTGGAATTGATATGATAATATGATGGTCTGATTATGCTTCTTATCATAAAGAAGAAGAAATTAATTTATTTTTTATGACACTGTGGCAATGATGACGGCCAGGACGAGCAGTGACTTTAGTTGTTCTGAAGCCACTGCTTAGTAATTTGTGCTGTGTGCTTCGGGTCATTGTCCTGTTGAAAGGTGAACCTTCTGCCCAGTCTGAGGTCCAGAGCACTGTGGAAGAGGTTTTCCTCCAGGATATTGCTGTACTTGGCCACATTCATCTTTCCTTCAATTGCACCAGTTGTCCTGTCCCTGCAGCTGAGAAACAGCCCACAACGTGATGCTCCCACCACCATGTTTCACTGTAAGGATTGTATTGGGCAGATGATGAGCAGTGCCTAGTTTTCTCCACACATACAGCTTAGAATTAACACCAAAAAGTTCAATCTTGGTCTCATCAGAACAGAGAATACTTATTTCTCATTGCCTGGGAGTCCTTCTTGCCAAATGTACATTAAGCACCCCATAAAAACTTTTTCTCAATGTGGGTGTCCGGCTAATAGAAAGGCTGTGTGTGTGTAAAGATTAGGAGAAAAAAACTGTGTTTTCTTGGGAACATGAGGATCTTCTGTTTGTTGAATAAAGTTCATGGGGGAGTGATTAAGAAAAATTGGTTCAGTTCCAGGGACATGACCCAAGGCTCCAAGAACAGGCGTCAGGGGTCAAACTCCAAGGACAGGTTCTGGATGGCTGGAGATCATGTGGGAGACACAGAGAAAGTCAGAGGTCTCAACTGTGATGGAAACACCTAACAGGAGAAAACAGATGGCAGCAAGGAAGGCAGGTTTTGACGTTGTAAATCAATGCTCCTGTATAGTAGGTGAGATGCTAAGAGTCCCCGTGGAACAACAGATTAGACAAATTCATTGAAGCATTCAGTCAGTATGGATTCAGAACTAACTGGTCAATATCACTAGCATTAATTGAACTTATTAGGGAATGTCAAAACCCATAGACAATAAAAAATTCACAGCTGTAGTTTTCATTGATTTACACAAAGTATTTGACATGATAAATCATGATATATTGATCAATAAACTGGAACAGTATGAAATTTGGAGTTGTGCGGCAAGAAGATTTGGAAACAATTCAGGAAACAGTTTGTGGAGAGGGGAGACTATTAATCAAAATACTTGGATATTGTGTGGCATCCCCCAGGGGTCAGTGTTGAGACTTAAACAGTGTCAAACTGTGGTAAAGTGTCTGACCGAATGAAATTCAGATTATTTGCCACTGACACAAGTATTTTAGGCACTGGTGAGGACTCAGTATCTTTTGGACCAAATTACTAAAGAGATGAATAAAATTTAATCATGGTTTAATTTTTTTTTTTTTTTTTTTTTTTTTTTAAAGCTCGGGTTGGCGATCTGAATTAGATAAATTTTTTTAAATACTGATTAAAATGATCTTTATGACCCGATGGGAAGCAATTCATAGCGTGTTTTGAAAGTAGTTTGGAAAATATCCGCTATCTACAGCAGGAGTAAAACGGGAAAAACAGCGATCAATAGTCTTGCCGGGACACCTTTTTTTAAACCAATCAAATCCCTTCGCTGTTCGACCTGTCCCCTGTGTGTACATGTCAATGGCGTGCACTGACCCTGGTTCAGTGCGGGCGTAGAAGGACGGAGCGTCATTGCAGAATGGCGGAGAAGAATGTTTGGGGGTTCACTTACCATTGAGTGCGCCATAACTTGCAAACAAAGAAATAGTGCAAATAAAGAAAAACGAAGAAACGAAGCGCTGAGGACAGCAGTGCTCGTGCATGTAAGCGGGTGCGTCCGAGCTCCCAACGGGAGCTCCTCCAATGGGGTGGGAGCTGGGCGGAGCTAGGCGGAGCCTTGGGGAGATGCTACATTCGTGCTACATGCTAGTTTTCCAAGATCGCCAACCCCAGCTTTAAAGCTCGTGTCTGGAGTTTCCGTTCGTTTCCAATGTATGTATCATTTTTTAACAGAGCTTAAATGTGTCAGTCTGGTTCGATACTACAATATAATATTAGCATAAAGCAATATAAAAATTTATTTATGAGCCCCGCCTTCGTCTCATAGACCCCCATGTTATCCGAAAAAGCACTGGTCAGCGTCAGCCAATAGATTTAGAGCTTCCGCCTTGTCTTGCCGTCAATCAACATGTGCACAAGAGCATGCGCACTCGCCCAGACAGAGGAGAGTTAGCTATGCAGCAGCCGCCCCGCTTGCCTCGGATATATCCACTGTCTGCTGAACATCCACCGTAAACAGCTAAACATTTAGGATGCTGTAGGACTCGGAGGCTTTCATTTTCACCCAACAGATGATTCGCGTGCATTATTAAAGGGGCGTGGCTTGGTCGCTCAAGAAAGCAGAGGGAGGGCAGAAAAAAACTCTGTCTTTCAAAACTCCGGACACGAGCTTTAAGTAATCATGACATCTGTGTAAAACTAAAATTTGAATTTTTGGAAAATGAAAAACAATCAATCAAGGTAAAGGTAAAAATAGAGGGTCTAGATATGCAAAGGGTGAATCAAACATATTTTTTAAGAGGTGATGACAAAATTTACTGGACACCTCCCATAAAATATCTTCACAAGAAAATATTCAGAAGCATCTCAGTCCTGGCCAAAGCAAAAGACATGTTGAACTAAAAATGTATTATTTATTTATTTATTTATTTATTTATTTATTTATTTATTTATTTAAGTTAGTTTATGTCAGTCTTCTTTTTACATGGAAAACACAAGTAGCATAATTCTTTCACTTGAACAATACATTTGACTGAAAGGGTATAGGCAGAAGTTTATCACTTGTATCACCTACCCCTAGCAACATTTAAATTTCCAAGACAGCAACAAAATAAATTTTCAAAAAGAAAAGAACTAAAGAACTACAACTGATCTAGTTAATCCAGGTATTGCTTCTTCTTCTCCTTATTTTTTTTTTTTTAATTTCACCTCTCAGCGTTTCTTACCCTCATACATCTCGCACCCACACACAAAATCACTTTACATTCTAGTGTTTCTTTATTTATCTTTCTGTGTGGAGGTATGGGGAAAAATATAAATATAAGCTCATTACAAATGTTTTTAATCTTACAGTAAAGAGTAATAATGCTCTTTAATTACTTTTTTCTATTGGTTTTACCCTTTTATGCACGGTGGAATCAAACATCAAATCAAAATTTAAATTAAAAGATATCTTTCCACAGTGCTTTTCTTGGTATAAAGGAACATGTTGACAGAGTTAAATATCTTTTATTTCAATGATTTTAATGTAACTATGTATTTCGTTGCCTTTGTGAAGCATTTTAAACTGTCTTCTTTGAATTGTGCAAACCACATAAACTTACCTTGATCAATACACTGAACCTCGAACATAGACGGACCTTGAAAAGCAGCTGCCTCCATTGGTGTGGATGAATGATTAAACAAGTGAATGTAACTTAAATTGCAAATTACTTTGGAAGCTGTTACATCAGTGGGAATTTTAAAATTAACCCCGACTATAATGATAAATTTGCTCTATATGGTTCAGCTTGCTGTCAGTAACATATCTATGAATAATTAAAAAAAAAAAAAAAATATATATATATATATATATATATATATATATATATATATATATATATATATATATATATATATATTCAGTTAACTATATTTTAACAAAGTTTATTTCGCACGGAGGCCGCCATTGTTGTGCACGTTGCAAAGCATTCTGGGTAGTGACGTCACAAAGTTGTTTCACCTCTCAGCAGTGTTTTTAGGAGTGATCTATTCACAGCTTTATAAGCATGAGTGTTCAACCCTTTCAATTCGAACCAACACGAAACCAAATACAGAGCGAGGACGAAAATGAAAGTAACAAAGGAGATGACGATAAAAATGGTCGCTATCAAGAGGAAGAGAGAGTCGGTCACAGCCGCTGGTGCCTTTGTGGATGCTGCCTCTCAGTGGCGACCAAGAGAGAGCGTCTGCTGCAAAGAGCTCAATGTTCTTTCTGTCGCTGTTCATGGCACTTATTCACTTTATATCGTCACGATTAACATAATTAACACAAAAATGACAAACGGAGATGGTTGCTCTCTCTACTTTACCATAGATCTCCCCTGTATCACAGCGCATCCGAACTTTCAGGCTGTCTGCATAAACCCGAACTTGTTGTGGGCCCCGGCCAGCCTTCATGATGATTCAGTACCGGTCTACCCGACATAAGCCTAATCACCAACAGAGAAGTATTTTATCTAACGAAGAGTAAAATATCCAGTGCTTAATTCGTAAATCATAAGGTACCGGAACGCATACAGAAAACAGTGCTGAAAAAAAACAAAAAAAAACAAAAAAAACAGAAAACAATGCTGAAAACAACACGCAAATGCTCACGCACCATGCTGTGGGACTTACAAGCCTAAATTTCAAATAGCAACCTTGGTATAAATGTTCTGGCAATTATTTATCATCATTATTAATATAGGGCAGGGGTCTGCAACTTGATTTGGCATCTGGGTCAGGGGCCAAAAGTATAATTTGTTTTTCTGACCAAACCAACAAACGAAAAAGGAAAAAATGGCTCAATTTTCCTTTTTTCGTTTTCAACCAAAAAACGAAAAAACGTTTTTTTCTTTCTCAATTCAAAACCAAAAACAAAACCAACACAAGCAAATTACAGCCGAAATTTGTTTTTTGGATTTCAATTTTTCGTTTTTTCGTTTCAGGTCTCAAAACGAAAAAACGGAAGCACGTGACCCCTGACGTCACGGGTCAAATGGACTCCCTACCAAAATAAAAGCCTTACTAATAAATGGGTAATAAAAGATAAATTAAGTTAAATAGCGTTTTTATTTTTGCACAGCATTTATTCCATACACTACTAGGCTTGTAATAATGTTGGAAAATAATAATAACAATAATTATTATTATTAACAACAATACCACTACTACTACTACTACTACTACTACTACTATGAGAATAATTATGATAATAATAATGATTACAGGTCTGCTGCCTGGCCTGCATACATCTAATTCGCGGACGCGAGATCGTTAAGTGTTCACCTTTTCCATAAGTGTGACATGTCTGTTGATCATAAAATACGTGGGTCATTTTAACTTTGTGACATGTCAGCTGCATGGCGTGTGCTGATGAGAAACGTTTCCCTTTTTCGCCCAGTAGATGGCAGTGTGAGCCAATTTAGAAGAAAATCCAGTACTCAGTTGAGGGACTGACGGCCCTAACGCACTGGATGCGCGCACGGCGCTTCTGATCGCCTCCCATGTCCATCTGACTGGCCGCACACAACACGCAGGGGAGCGCCACGCGCGCCGCGGCTCGCGCTCTGCAGCGCGCCCGCTCCGCTTCGTTCTATTTTTCACGCGAGACACGAGCGCCGAGAGCGGCAAGCTGGACCAAGCAGATCGGACCAGACAGGAAGTCGGAAACAGAAAAGGCAAGAGAATCCGGTCAATTTTCAAAATAAAAAAATTAAATGACGATTAGTTACGGTGCTGCTCGTCCGTCTGTCACTGGGTCTAATCACAAGAGAGATGGACACACACAAACAGACATGCACGTATGCACCCAATCAAACACACACACACACACACACACACACACACACACACACACACACACACACACACACACACACACACACACAGCGACAGAGATTCGCGTGATGCAGAAAAAAGAGGACAGGAGGAGAAAATGTCTCTCCACAGGTCACCAAAACACACACATCCATCCTGGCAGAGCGAGACAGAGGAAAACCGAGAGCAGACAGATCCAGCTGAGTACAGTCGATGTGTGACCAGGCGGAGAGCGCAGGCAGCAGATACGCCTCCAATACGAACAGCCCAAGCGCCGGCGCGGAGACTTCGCGGCGCGCGCGGCGCCTCCGCTACGCTTCCGTGTCCAGTGCGTTCGGGCCGTAAGGATCTGACAATGTTCATATGCTCCTATGGACAAACAGTGGCATGCTCCTCTTTCTTCTTTCTTCATTCTTTATTCCAGACTCGAAATGGTTCATAAAATTACACACAAATACTAAAAACAGCAACAAAACAGAAAAAGAGCACGACACATAAACTAAACACTCTCTCCAGTGTCTCCAGAGCACAGAAGTGTACCAGACACTGCTCTTCCCAGGTTTGACAAAAGCTTGAATAATTTTATCATCAGAGTCCATGAGTCGCTTAATAAACTTAAAAATAAAATTTCTAATAACAGCATTCAGTGTTCTGACATTATTTTGCACAAACACCCGGCTTGCACTGGTCCACTGAGGGACCTTCATTTGAAGCCTAAAGGCATCATTGTATGCCACATGCAACTTTTTAAATTTGACTTTTGTGTAGCGACACCACAAGCATTGTTGTTAATAATAATAATTATTATTATTTTCCAACATTATCACAAGCCTAGTAGTGTATGCAATAAATGCTGTGCAAAAATAAAAACGCTATTTAACGTAATTTATCTTTTATTACCCATTTATTAGTAAGGCTTTTATTTTGGTAGGGAGTCCCTTTGACCCGTGACGTCAGGGGTCACGTCACGTGCTTCCGTTTTTTCGTTTTGAGACCTGAAACGAAAAAACGAAAAATTGAAATCCAAAAAACAAAATTCGGCCGTAATTTGCTTGTGTTGGTTTTGTTTTTGGTTTTGAATTGAGAAAGAAAAAAACCGTTTTTTCGTTTTTTGTTGAAAACGAAAAAAGGAAAATTGAGCCATTTTTGACCAAGGTACGACCAAGGTACGTTTTATCAGTTTGATTTCCTGTTAAATTGACATCATCAGATTCTAAAAAACGGGTCATTTTCTCGTTTTTTCGTTTTTTCACAAAACGAAAAAACGAGAATTCAACTCGTTTTTTCGTTTTTCCGTTCTGACTGACAAAATGGATTTTCGACTTGTTTTTTCTTTTTTGACAGGTGGGCGGGGCTTAACACTTCTCGCTCCTGATTGGCTCATGTTTGCACCGTGCTCTTCAGAGTAAAAGTCTTTACACGATTCTTTCTGACTGCAGCTGCTCCAGCCTCCTGTCAGCACTGCAAATATCTCATTGTAGCTATATTACTACTCCGCAAATATGATGACTCAGTGCTTTGCTGCTCTTTGGTTGTAATTGTTGGACTCTGAACTGCATGTTTTCGACTCCTGACTTCATGAAAGTAGTTACAAAAAATGACCAGCAGGAGTCGCCATGTATTGATCTCCTCATCTCTCAGTGTTCCGTGCTCAATGTCTTAATCAATCGAAATGTGAAAAAAAAATGTTACACGGTTGTTTATTAGTCAAGCTCTCAGTGGACTGTAGCGTCAATCATCTGTGATCAGTGGAGGAACACAGTGGAGTTCTGCAAGTTGTAGGACTGTTTTCATGTGTTGCCACGTAAATATCATAAATCCAGGACAACAGCTCGCTTCAATACACGTTTCAAACGGTACTTCTGACAGAGAAGGATCATAATTCATTCCCACATATGACATGATCACTGAAACTGGAGCCATTACAGTCAGAATGGTCTTATTGTTGTTATACAGTGTACAATGAAATTGGCTAGTTTCTCTTTTCCAGTGCAGGCATAACAAATATAACAGTGTTTGACCACACTTCCCTTGTTCTTGACAATAATAATGTAAAATCTGAGATGAACATCAGTCCTCTTTATCTGTGCTTGGGAATGGTCAGTATCCTTTCTGGTCGTCTCATGTCAGCAGTGTGATCCCATGCTCTCAGAATGTTGTCATACTGGGTAAAAGTCGGCCTGTGGATTTATGTTGATAAATATAGTACAATAACAAAAAGACCATTCTGACTGTAATGGCTCCAGTTTCAGTGATCATGTCATATATGGTAATGAACTGAGATGCTTCTCTATCAGAGGAACCATTTGAAATGTGTATTGAAGCCTGCTGTTGTCCTGGTTTTATGATATTTACATGGTAAAAATATGAAAATAATATAACAATAATCTGCATAACTCCACTGAGTTAATCCACTAATCACAGATGATGAGGCTACAGTCCAGTGAAGGCTGTAATAACTAGAAATAACCACATGAGATGTTTTTATTTTTCAGTAAATCCACATTTCTATTGATTATTTAAGACATTAAGGGTATAAATTCGGAGTGATGATGAGATCAATACAGGGTGACCCCTGCTGGTCATTTTTTGTAACTACTGGCCCATATGCACGCAACATTTCCGCGTTCTGTCTCAGCTGGCATAGCAACTTCCGGTGCGGCTCGGAAACGGCTAACCCAAGCCTGCGAGCCAGCCTTCTGTTAGGATCTGCTCGAGTGAGCAGCTGCTCTCTGTTGGCTCCAGACCCCAGTCAGCACCGCGCAAAATGCAAGAAACTGAGGAGAGATTACAAAAAAAAAACAAAACAAAACAAAAAGGATCACAACAGCCGAAAAACCGGCGGTGGTTTGACGCCATGGACCGAATTTATGATCATAAAGCAGCGAGTGAAGGCAGGAGGCTGTGAGGACAGCACGGCACGGCCGCCCAGCTGAGGTGGCGCTGATGGTAAGTTTTGATGGTAAGCACGCTAGCTGGTTAGCATTAGCACGCGGCTAGGCTAGTTAGCTTTACACCCAGCTGGACTTCATGTTCCATGTAGCATTGTCGTGTTGTATGAAGTGTGGTATGTGTAACGTTTCTGCAGGCGGACAGGAGTCACTTCTGGACCAGGAGTCCTCCTCTGGGCCCAGGGGGGAGGAGGGAGGAGCAGGATGGAGCATCCACTCCACCTCCACCTCCAGCCAGACTGTCCTGTGTTATGAAGCCTCAGCAGCTCTGAGGTGAGCAGCAGCCCTGTTCATGTTGTAGATACTGCAGGAAACCATTCAGCATCCATACTGGTATTCTATCAAGTAAAAGCACAGAGATCCATTCACCACTGCTGCTCCAGCTGGATACAGGGCCCAGTGGACAGCACAATGGATGCAGAGCACTGAAATAAATAAATGCTGCTGTTTCTGAAGCTCCAGTTTGCTCTGTGAACTGTGGATGTTTATGTTGAACAGCTGTCTCTCTGATCCAGTTTTACAGTGAACACAAACTACTGAAGTAACAAAAACTGCTGGACAAACGACAACAGATAATATTGAATCCATTACAGAAGAGCAGTCAGCTGATTGGCCACACTCTGCAATTACACCCTGAATAACATCCAGCAATGTTACTGTCCAGGAACATCTCCACCAGCTGCCACCACAGGGTCTGATGGGTGGAGGCAGGGTGTGGGTGGCAGTGCCTTGCTCAACTGCTCTCTTTCCCCCTTTGCTTTTTAACCAGGAGGAGGCTGGAGCACCAACCAGACCTGACGGTGGTCTTGACAGAAATCCAGGCGTCCGGTGAGCTGGGAGCTGCAGCGTGATGAACAGCATGTCCATCAGGAGGAGGAGCAGCAGGAGGAGGAGGAGCGGCGTCTGAACCTGCAGTTCCTTGAAGATGAAGCAGGGCAGCGAGGCTGAATGAGGCTGATTTGGCCTCTCAGCAGCAGCAGAGCCAGGCCTTCAGACATTCCTGCAGCGGGTCTCTCTGCTGGTCCAGACTCCGAGAACCCACAGGAGCAGCTCAACAACTGGTGGTGTTGATGTCCTTTCCAATAAAAACAGTTTTCACCCCATATGTGTCTGAATTCACTGGTTCTTGCTCAACACAAGCACAGCAGTGTTTTTGCATTTGGCATTTCTTTCTAAGTAGCGGTGCTGAATGGAGATGAAATAACTCCATTTGTAAAGGTTGCATGTGGTGTTTTGAATATTTTACATGGTGATTATCATGAACTTCAATCCAGATAACTCTGCACTGCAACACGTTACAGTAACGGTGCTTTATGGAAACACACTTCAGTCTGACTGCTGCTGAAGAGCCAAAGGTAAGGTGGAGCCAGAGTCATCTACATGTAGGAAGAAGTCAGTACTGATTTAATCTTACTGTGTTACATCTTTTAACACAACTGTCACTATATACAGCCTTATAAAACAATCCTGTTATCAACCTACTTTTTTGAGCTGGCCTCATGTTGACAAGCATGTAGCCTAAACAATTCCTAAGACTAGTTTGAAACTGTAATCCTCCTGACAGTGCTGTCAGAGGAATTTATGAATGTTTCCCAGGTATGGGCAAATCTATGCTTCATATAGAACAGAATAGAGTATCTCACCATGGAGACATTTAGTTATGGTGGCTTGAAGAAAACACGGGTGCAAAAAAAATTAGGAAATTTGAAAATAAAGAATAATTTAAAAGAAGAAAAGATCAAACTTAATATACAACAGATCTAAAATATAACTACTACTACTAAAATATAACAGGAGCTATAATATGTACAAATATGTACAGATATTTTTAGTGCAACAGAATGAGTGTATAATAAAGTGTCTATGATTGGCGGGATCATAAAGTGACCATAATAAAACAACCAGGTAAAGTCAAAATGTTCAAACATTTTCTCACCTATGATTTTCAATGAGATTGCCATGACTTCATAATTTGGTGCCGAATTTCCATGACCAAAACACAGCTTCACTAAAATGTATATTTATTGGAGTATTGAAACATGAGGAGGTGAGCAGAGCTCCTCAGAGCTCCTCCACTCCTCGTCTGATGTCTCCTCCTCATCATCTCCACTCCTCTCGGTCTTTCCTTGGCAGCTCGGCTCTTCTGCTGAGTGGAGTGTCATTTAAAACGCAGCCCGCCTCTCTCGAGGCTATATTGTACACACCAACTGTACTAAAAATAGTAAACAAACAAAGAAACGTTGATTTGAAATAATAAAAAAAAAAAAAACATTATAATCTGTGATCACCTGGAGATCGAAGTCGAAAGGACACCGTCCGTAGAGGGCGTCCACTGTAACCGGAAGTTTTTTGTGCGGTCTAAGATTTCAGCGGAAATGACGTCACGTTGCTCCGTGCATAGCGCCTAACAATCAGGACCAAAGAGCAGCTAAGCACTGAGTAATTATGTGTGCGTAGTGATAATATAGCTACAATGAGATATTTGCAGTCCTGACAGGAGGCTGGAGCAGCTGCAGTCAGAAAGAATCGTGTAAAGACTTTTACTCTGAAGAGCACGGTGCAAACATGAGCCAATCAGGAGCGAGAAGTGTTAAGCCCCGCCCACCTGTCAAAAAAGAAAAAACAAGTCGAAAATCCATTTTGTCAGTCAGAACGGAAAAACGAAAAAACGAGTTGAATTCTCGTTTTTTCGTTTTGTGAAAAAACGAAAAAACGAGAAAATGACCCGTTTTTTGGAATCTGATGATGTCAATTTAACAGGAAATCAAACTGATAAAACGTACCTTGGTCAAGGTACGTTTTATCAGTTTGATTTCCTGTTAAATTGACATCATCAGATTCCAAAAAACGGGTCATTTTCTCGTTTTTTCGTTTTTTCACAAAACGAAAAAACGAGAATTCAACTCGTTTTTTCGTTTTTCCGTTCTGACTGACAAAACGGATTTTCGACTTGTTTTTTCTTTTTTGACAGGTGGGCGGGGCTTAACACTTCTCGCTCCTGATTGGCTCATGTTTGCACCGTGCTCTTCAGAGTAAAAGTCTTTACACGATTCTTTCTGACTGCAGCTGCTCCAGCCTCCTGTCAGGACTGCAAATATCTCATCGTAGCTATATTATCACTACGCACACATAATTACTCAGTGCTTAGCTGCTCTTTGGTCCTGATTGTTAGGCGCTATGCACGGAGCAACGTGACGTCATTTCCGCTGAAATCTCAGACCGCACAAAAAACTTCCGGTTACAGTGGACGCCCTCTACGGACGGTGTCCTTTCGACTTCGATCTCCAAGTGATCACAGATTATAATGTTTTTTTTTATTTCAAATCAACGTTTCTTTGTTTGTTTACTATTTTTAGTACAGTCGGTGTGTACAGTACAGCCTGGAGAGAGGCGGGCTGCGTTTTAAATAACACTCCACTCAGCAGAAGAGCCGCTGCCAAGGAAAGACCGAGAGGAGTGGAGATGATGAGGAGGAGACATCAGACGAGGAGTGGAGGAGCTCTGAGGAGCTCTGAGGAGCTCTGCTCACCTCCAAATGTTTCAATACTCCAATAAATATCCACTTCAGTGAAGCTGTGTTTTGGTCATGGAAATTCGGCACCAAATTATGAAGTCATGGCAAACTCATTGAAAATCATAGGTGAGAAAATGTTTGAACATTTTGACTTTACCTGGTTGTTTTATTATGGTCACTTTATGATCCCGCCAATCATAGACACTTTATTATACACTCATTCTGTTGCACTAAAAATATCTGTACATATTTGTACATATTATAGCTCCTGTTATATTTTAGTAGTAGTAGTTATATTTTAGATCTGTTGTATATTAAGTTTGATCTTTTCTTCTTTTAAATTTCTTTAAATTATTCTTTATTTTCAAATTTCCTAATTTTTTTTGCACCCGGTTTTTCTTCAAGCCACCATAACTAAATGTCTCCATGGTGAGATACTCTATTCTGTTCTATATGAAGCATAGATTTGCCCATACCTGGGAAACATTCATAAATTCCTCTGACAGCTGTCAGGAGGTTTACAGTTTCAAACTAGTCTTAGGAATTGTGCAGGCTGCATGCTTGTCAACATGAGGCCAGCTCAAAAAAGTAGGTTGATAACAGGATTGTTTTATAAGGCTGTATATAGTGACAGTTGTGTTAAAAGATGTAACACGGTAAGATTAAATCAGTACTGACTTCTTCCTACATGTAGATGACTCTGGCTCCACCTCACCTGTGGCTCTTCAGCAGAAGTCAGACTGAAGTGTGTTTCCATAAAGCACCGTTACTGTAACGTGTCGCAGTGCAGAGTTATCTGGATTGAAGTTCATGATAATCACCATGTAAAATATTCAAAACACCACATGCAACCTTTACAAATGGAGTTATTTCATCTCCATTCAGCACCACTACTTAGAAAGAAATGCCAAATGCAAAAACACTGCTGTGCTTGTGTTGAGCAGGAACCAGTGAATTCAGACACATATGGGGTGAAAACTGTTTTTATTGGAAAGGACATCAACACCACCAGTTGTTGAGCTGCTCCTGTGGGTTCTCGGAGTCTGGACCAGCAGTGAGACCCGCTGCAGGAACGTCTGAAGGCCTGGCTCTGCTGCTGCTGAGAGGCCAAATCAGCTTCATCTTCAGCTTCAGCTTCATCTTCAAGGAACTGCAGGTTCAGACGCCGCTCCTCCTCCTCCTGCTGCTCCTCCTGATGGACATGCTGTTCATCACGCTGCAGCTCCCAGCTCACCGGAAGCCTGGATTTCTGTCAAGACCACCGTCAGGTCTGGTTGGTGCTCCAGCCTCCTCCTGGTTAAAAAGCAAAGGGGGTAAAGAGAGCAGTTGAGCAAGGCACTGCCACCCACACCCTGCCTGCACCCATCAGACCCTGTGGTGGCAGCTGGTGGAGATGTTCCTGGACAGTAACACTGCTGGATGTTATTCAGGGTGTAATTGCAGAGTGAGGCCGATCAGCTGACTGCTCTTCTGTAATGGATTCAATATTATCTGTTGTAGTTTGTCCAGCAGTTTTTGTTACTTCAGTAGTTTGTGTTCACTGTAACACTGGACGAGAGAGACAGCTGTTCAACATAAACATCCACAGTTCACAGAGCAAACTGGAGCTTCAGAAACAGCAGCATTTATTTATTTCAGTGCTCTGCATCCATTGTGCTGCCCACTGGGCCCTGGATCCAGCTGGAGCAGCAGTGGTGAATGGATCTCTGTGCTTTTACTTGATAGAATACCAGTACGGATGCTGAATGGTTTACTGCAGTATCTACAACATGAACAGGGCTGCTGCTCACCTCAGAGCTGCTGAGGCTTCATAACACAGGACAGTCTGGCTGGAGGTGGAGGTGGAGTGGATGCTCCATCCTGCTCCTCCCTCCTCCCCCCTGGGCCCAGAGGAGGACTCCTGGTCCAGAAGTGACTCCTGTCCGCCTGCAGAAACGTTACACAAACCACACTTCATACAACACAACAATGCTACATGGAATATGAAGTCCAGCTGGGTGTAAAGCTAACTAGCCTAGCCGCGTGCTAATGCTAACCAGCTAGCGCGCTTACCATCAAAACTTACCATCAGCGCCACCTCAGCTGGGCGGCCGTGCCGTGCTGTCCTCACAGCCTCCTCTGCCTTCACTCGCTGGTCTATGATCATAAATTCGGTCCATGGCGTCAAACCACCGCCGGTTTTTCGGCTGTTGTGATCCTTTTTTTTTTTGTAATCTCTCCTCAGTTTCTTGCATTTTGCGCGGTGCTGACTGGGGTCTGGAGCCAACAGAGAGCAGCCGCTCACTCGAACAGATCCTAACAGAAGGCTGGCTCGCAGGCTTGGGTTAGCCGTTTCCGAGCCGCACCGGAAGTTGCTATGCCAGCTGAGACAGAACGCGGAAATGTTGCGTGCATATGGGCCAGTAGTTACAAAAAATGACCAGCAGGGGTCACCCTGTATTGATCTCATCATCACTCCGAATTTATACCCTTAATGTCTTAAATAATCAATAGAAATGTGGATTTACTGAAAAATAAAAACATCTCATGTGGTTATTTCTAGTTATTACAGCCTTCACTGGACTGTAGCCTCATCATCTGTGATTAGTGGATTAACTCAGTGGAGTTATGCAGATTATTGTTATATTATTTTCATATTTTTACCATGTAAATATCATAAAACCAGGACAACAGCAGGCTTCAATACACATTTCAAATGGTTCCTCTGATAGAGAAGCATCTCAGTTCATTACCATATATGACATGATCACTGAAACTGGAGCCATTACAGTCAGAATGGTCTTTTTGTTATTGTACTATATTTATCAACATAAATCCACAGGCCGACTTTTACCCAGTATGACAACATTCTGAGAGCATGGGATCACACTGCTGACATGAGACGACCAGAAAGGATACTGACCATTCCCAAGCACAGATAAAGAGGACTGATGTTCATCTCAGATTTTACATTATTATTGTCCAGAACAAGGGAAGTGTGGTCAAACACTGTTATATTTGTTGTGCCTGCACTGGAAAAGAGAAACTAGCCAATTTCATTGTACACTGTATAACAACAATAAGACCATTCTGACTGTAATGGCTCCAGTGTCAGTGATCATGTCATATGTGGGAATGAATTATGATGCTTCTCTGTCAGAAGTACCGTTTGAAACGTGTATTGAAGCGACCTGTTGTCCTGGATTTATGATATTTACGTGGCAACACATGAAAACAGTCCTACAACTTGCAGAACTCCACTGTGTTCCTCCACTGATCACAGATGATTGACGCTACAGTCCACTGAGAGCTTGACTAATAAACAACCGTAGAACATTTATTTTTTTTCACATTTCGATTGATTAAGACATTGAGCACGGAACACTGAGAGATGAGCAGATCAATACATGGCGACTCCTGCTGGTCATTTTTTGTAACTACTTTCATGAAGTCAGGAGTCGAAAACATGCAGTTCAGAGGCCAACAATTACAACCAAAGAGCAGCAAAGCGCTGAGTCATCATGTTTGCGAAGTAGTAATATAGCTACGATGAGATATTTGCAGTCCTGACAGGAGGCTGGAGCAGCTGCAGTCAGAAAGAATCGTGTAAAGACTTTTACTCTGAAGAGCACGGTGCAAACATGAGCCAATCAGGAGCGAGAAGTGTTAAGCCCCGCCCACCTGTCAAAAAAGAAAAAACAAGTCGAAAATCCATTTTGTCAGTCAGAACGGAAAAACGAAAAAACGAGTTGAATTCTCGTTTTTTCGTTTTGTGAAAAAACGAAAAAACGAGAAAATGACCCGTTTTTTGGAATCTGACGATGTCAATTTAACAGGAAATCAAACTGATAAAACGTACCTTGGTCATTTTTAATCCGTGTATCATTCGTTCAATTGATATTCAATTAAGAATCAAAAAACAAAATATTGAAAAATGAGTCGTTTTTCCTTTTTTCGTTTTTAAAATGAAAATAAATAAATGAAAATTGGTTTGTTTTTCAATATCCCGTTTGTTAAGACAGATCAAATAAAGGAAAGTTGAAATACGGCCACAGAGCAGACTTTAAAGTGATTTTTCAATTTCTTCAATCTCCGTGACCCGGAAGTTCTATCGTCTGTGTTTTGGTTTTTGTCGGCGGGAAGGTGGGCGGGTCACGGGACCCTGTGGGTCAGTTTAAAGCCAGCACACACTACTATACACTACTACAGAAGGATCAGGCCGAATTTTGCCCCGATCTTCTCCTCCCGACCGAAGCCGACAAGGTCCGACTGTCGGGAGTATGATAATGATCTCGGGTCTGAACTTCGTGTAGTGGAGGATGAGGATTGAGGATTAACCCCTCACTTTCTTCACTGCTGAGTTTAGGAGTTCTGACTTTTCTCTTTCACTGTCATATAGTGAATATATTTCACATATGTCTCCATCTCTGACAGCTGAGAGGGGATTTTTTTTTAAGCAGCAGCACCAGCCAATCAGGGAGCTTTATTTCGAGGGAGTGGACAGGTCAGCTCGGAGCTGATCAGCGCCTCTCAGAGCTCCACACTCCACAGAATTTGCGATCAGAAATATTAAACATGTTCATTATCTACGATCTCCCCTTCCGACGCCTCCCGAGAGGCTCCGACCGGAAAAAATCTCTCTGAACACACCGCACACTACACGAAGATCGGACCCGAACTCATTAGCATACTCCTGGACCTTGTCTTCGGTAGAGAGGAGAAAATTGGGGCAAAATTCGGCCCGATCCTTCTGTAGTGTGTGCTGGACTACAGGTTGACGTGACCCGCCCACGTTTCCCGCCGGGCAAAAACCAAAACACAGACGATAGAACTTCCGGGTCACGGAGATCGAAGAAATTGAAAAATCACATTAAAGTCTGTTCTGTGGTCGTATTTCAACTTTCCTTTATTTGATCTGTCTTAACAAACGGGATATTGAAAAACGAACCAATTTTCATTTATTTGTTTTCATTTTAAAAACGAAAAAAGGAAAAACGACTCATTTTTCAATATTTTGTTTTTTGATTCTAAATTGAATATTAATTGAACGAATGATACACGGATTATTTTTTCCCTTTTCGTTTGTTGGTTTGGTCAGAAAAACAGATTATACTTTTGGCCCCTGACCAGATTCCAAAAAACGGGTCATTTTCTCGTTTTTTCGTTTTTTCACAAAACGAAAAAACGAGAATTCAACTCGTTTTTTCGTTTTTCCGTTCTGACTGACAAAATGGATTTTCGACTTGTTTTTTTCTTTTTTGACAGGTGGGCGGGGCTTAACACTTCTCGCTCCTGATTGGCTCATGTTTGCATCGTGCTCTTCAGAGTAAAAGTCTTTACACGATTCTTTCTGACTGCAGCTGCTCCAGCCTCCTGTCAGGACCGCAAATATCTCATTGTAGCTATATTATCACTACGCACACATAATTACTCAGTGCTTAGCTGCTCTTTGGTCCTGATTGTTAGGCGCTATGCACGGATTAACGTGACGTCATTTCCGCTGAAATCTCAGACCGCACAAAAAACTTCCGGTTACAGTGGACGCCCTCTACGGACGGTGTCCTTTCGACTTCGATCTCCAGGTGATCACAGATTATAATGTTTTTTTTTATTATTTCAAATCAACGTTTCTTTGTTTGTTTACTATTTTTAGTACAGTTGGTGTGTACAATATAGCCTGGAGAGAGGCGGGCTGCGTTTTAAATAACACTCCACTCAGCAGAAGAGCCGCTGCCAAGGAAAGACCGAGAGGAGTGGAGATGATGAGGAGGAGACATCAGACGAGGAGTGGAGGAGCTCTGAGGAGCTCTGCTCAGCACCTCATGTTTCAATACTCCAATAAATATCCACTTCAGTGAAGCTGTGTTTTGGTCATGGAAATTCGGCACCAAATTATGAAGTCATGGCAAACTCATTGAAAATCATAGGTGAGAAAATGTTTTAACATTTTGACTTTACCTGGTTGTTTTATTATGGTCACTTTGTGATCCCGCCAATCATAGACACTTTATTATACACTCATTCTGTTGCACTAAAAATATCTGTACATATTTGTACATATTATAGCTCCTGTTATATTTTAGTAGTAGTAGTTATATTTTACATCTGTTGTATATTAAGTTTGATCTTTTCTTCTTTTAAATTTCTTTAAATTATTCTTTATTTTCAAATTTCCTAATTTTTTTTGCACCCGGTTTTTCTTCAAGCCACCATAACTAAATGTCTCCATGGTGAGATACTCTATTCTGTTCTATATGAAGCATAGATTTGCCCATACCTGGGAAACATTCATAAATTCCTCTGACAGCACTGTCAGGAGGTTTTCAGTTTCAAACTAGTCTTAGGAATTGTGCAGGCTACATGCTTGTCAACATGAGGCCAGCTCAAAAAAGTAGGTTGATAACAGGATTGTTTTATAAGGCTGTATATAGTGACAGTTGTGTTAAAACATGTAACACGGTAAGATTAAATCAGTACTGACTTCTTCCTACATGTAGATGACTCTGGCTCCACCTTACCTTTGGCTCTTCAGCAGCAGTCAGACTGAAGTGTGTTTCCATAAAGCACCGTTACTGTAACGTGTCGCAGTGCAGAGTTATCTGGATTGAAGTTCATGATAATCACCATGTAAAATATTCAAAACACCACATGCAACCTTTACAAATGGAGTTATTTCATCTCCATTCAGCACCACTACTTAGAAAGAAATGCCAAATGCAAAAACACTGCTGTGCTTGTGTTGAGCAAGAACCAGTGAATTCAGACACATATGGGGTGAAAACTGTTTTTATTGGAAAGGACATCAACACCACCAGTTGTTGAGCTGCTCCTGTGGGTTCTCGGAGTCTGGACCAGCAGAGAGACCCGCTGCAGGAACGTCTGAAGGCCTGGCTCTGCTGCTGCTGAGAGGCCAAATCAGCCTCATTCAGCCTCGCTGCCCTGCTTCATCTTCAAGGAACTGCAGGTTCAGACGCCGCTCCTCCTCCTCCTGCTCCTCCTCCTGATGGACATGCTGTTCATCACGCTGCAGCTCCAAGCTCACCGGAAGCCTGGATTTCTGTCAAGACCACCGTCAGGTCTGGTTGGTGCTCCAGCCTCCTCCTGGTTAAAAAGCAAAGGGGGAAAGAGAGCAGTTGAGCAAGGCACTGCCACCCACACCCTGCCTCCACCCATCAGACCCTGTGGTGGCAGCTGGTGGAGATGTTCCTGGACAGTAACATTGCTGGATGTTATTCAGGGTGTAATTGCAGAGTGAGGCCGATCAGCTGACTGCTCTTCTGTAATGGATTCAATATTATCTGTTGTCATTTGTCCAGCAGTTTTTGTTACTTCAGTAGTTTGTGTTCACTGTAACACTGGACGAGAGAGACAGCTGTTCAACATAAACATCCACAGTTCAAAGAGCAAACTGGAGCTTCAGAAACAGCAGCATTTATTTATTTCAGTGCTCTGCATCCATTGTGCTGTCCACTGGGCCCTGGATCCAGCTGGAGCAGCAGTGGTGAATGGATCTCTGTGCTTTTACTTGATAGAATACCAGTATGGATGCTGAATGATTTACTGCAGTATCTACAACATGAACAGGGCTGCTGCTCACCTCAGAGCTGCTGAGGCTTCATAACACAGGACCGTCTGGCTGGAGGTGGAGGTGGAGTGGATGCTCCATCCTGCTCCTCCCTCCTCCCCCCTGGGCCCAGAGAAGGACTCCTGGTTCAGAAGTGACTCCTGTCCGCCTGCAGAAACGTTACACATTAGGCCTGCACAATATATCGTTTGAACATCGCCATCGCAATGTGCGTATGTGCAATAGTCACATCGCAGGATGTGCAATATTTTTATTATTATTATTATTGTTATTTTTAACTTTTGTTTTGCAGCAAGCTGCTCCATGCTTCACAAAGCCACTCTCTCCCTCCCTCCTGCTCAGTACTCGCCACCCCCCTCCCTCCTCCACAGCAGGGGGGGGGGGGGGGGGGGGGTTCGGGCTACACTCTGAACACAGGCGACATGCAGGAGGAAGCGACGGAGGGTTTAGTCCCCAAAAGAAGGCCAACACGTGAAATTTGGATATATTTCGGCTATAAAAAAAGACGATACGGAACAAAAAAACGTTCTCTACCGACAGTGCCTCGTCGTGGTTGCCTCAACACGAGGTAATACGTCAAACCTGTTGGACCATTTGAAATGCCATCACAAGCTCCTGTATTTCCAGTGCAAAACCAAAGACCCCAGGTGAAACTTCATCTTCTCAAAAAACAATTACAGAAACCTTTGCCGGCATAACACCGTATGATAGGAACTCCAAACAGCATCGACAAATCATGGATGCAATAACTTTTTACCTAGCGAAAGACATGGTGCCATTGAACACCGTGGATCGTTAAAGAGGGATTTTAAAAAATGATCCGCATGCTCGACAAGCGGTATGAAACACCACGTATTTCTCTCAAGTGGCCATCTCCCCAAATAGAGCTATTCAGGTCATCTGGTGAAAATCCTTCTATTTTTAATATCGCAATATATATCGCAATATATCGCAAGCCCCCAAAAAATCGCAATGTCAGTTTTTTCCAATATCGTGCAGCCCTATTACACATACCACACTTCATACAACACGACAATGCTACATGGAATATGAAGTCCAGCTGGGTGTAAAGCTAACTAGCCTAGCCGCGTGCTAATGCTAACCAGCTAGCGTGCTTACCATCAAAACTTACCATCAGCGCCACCTCAGCTGGGCGGCCGTGCCGTGCCGTCCTCACAGCCTCCTCTGCCTTCACTCGCTGGTCTATGATCATAAATTCGGTCCATGGCGTCAAACCACCGCCGGTTTTTCGGCTGTTGTGATCCTTTTTTTTTTTTTTTTTTTTTTTTTTTTTTTGTAATCTATCCTCAGTTTCTTGCATTTTGCGCGGTGCTGACTGGGGTCTGGAGCGACGGAGAGCAGCCGCTCACTCGAACAGATCCTAACAGAAGGCTGGCTCGCAGGCTTGGGTTAGCCGTTTCCGAGCCGCACCGGAAGTTGCTATGCCAGCTGAGACAGAACGCGGAAATGTTGCGTGCATATGGGCCAGTAGTTACAAAAAATGACCAGCAGGGGTCACCCTGTATTGATCTCATCATCACTCCGAATTTATACCCTTAATGTCTTAAATAATCAATAGAAATGTGGATTTACTGAAAAATAAAAACATCTCATGTGGTTATGTCTAGTTATTACAGCCTTCACTGGACTGTAGCCTCATCATCTGTGATTAGTGGATTAACTCAGTGGAGTTATGCAGATTATTGTTATATTATTTTCATATTTTTACCATGTAAATATCATAAAACCAGGACAACAGCAGGCTTCAATACACATTTCAAATGGTTCCTCTGATAGAGAAGCATCTCAGTTCATTACCATATATGACATGATCACTGAAACTGGAGCCATTACAGTCAGAATGGTATTTTTGTTATTGTACTATATTTATCAACATAAATCCACAGGCCGACTTTTACCCAGTATGACAACATTCTGAGAGCATGGGATCACACTGCTGACATGAGACGACCAGAAAGGATACTGACCATTCCCAAGCACAGATAAAGAGGACTGATGTTCATCTCAGATTTTACATTATTATTGTCCAGAACAAGGGAAGTGTGGTCAAACACTGTTATATTTGTTGTGCCTGCACTGGAAAAGAGAAACTAGCCAATTTCATTGTACACTGTATAACAACAATAAGACCATTCTGACTGTAATGGCTCCAGTTTCAGTGATCATGTCATATGTGGGAATGAATTATGATGCTTCTCTGTCAGAAGTACCGTTTGAAACGTGTATTGAAGCGAGCTGTTGTCCTGGATTTATGATATTTACGTGGCAACACATGAAAACAGTCCTACAACTTGCAGAACTCCACTGTGTTCCTCCACTGATCACAGATGATTGACGCTACAGTCCACTGAGAGCTTGACTAATAAACAACCGTATAACATTTATTTTTTTTCACATTTCGATTGATTAAGACATTGAGCACGGAACACTGAGAGATGAGGAGATCAATACATGGCGACTCCTGCTGGTCATTTTTTGTAACTACTTTCATGAAGTCAGGAGTCGAAAACATGCAGTTCAGAGTCCAACAATTACAACCAAAGAGCAGCAAAGCACTGAGTCATCATATTTGCGTAGTAGTAATATAGCTACGATGAGATATTTGCGGTCCTGACAGGAGGCTGGAGCAGCTGCAGTCAGAAAGAATCGTGTAAAGACTTTTACTCTGAAGAGCACGGTGCAAACATGAGCCAATCAGGAGCGAGAAGTGTTAAGCCCCGCCCACCTGTCAAAAAAGAAAAAACAAGTCGAAAATCCATTTTGTCAGTCAGAACGGAAAAACGAAAAAACGAGTTGAATTCTCGTTTTTTCGTTTTTTCACAAAACGAAAAAACGAGAAAATGACCCGTTTTTTGGAATCTGATGATGTCAATTTAACAGGAAATCAAACTGATAAAACGTACCTTGGTCGGCCCCTGACCCATTTTGTTCAGTTGTAGCAGACGAGAGAAGTACTTTGTGAGTAGTTTGTGGCTTTATTTTTTTTTTTGTTTAGCAAAAAACAGTATACAGAGTATATAAATTAAACATAACAGTACAGTGAATGCCAGGGGGTGTGTACAGTATAAATTGCATTATACAATGTCAAATATGTGAAGTTTTGCACAAATATTAATAGTAGTCATAGCTTTTTTGTTAATAGAGTTTTTTAGGGTTGAGACATAAAATAATGTGTCACTGTGAAAATGTTTGAAATTGGGTTTAGCATTTGAGAATTTACATTTATGAATATAGAATTTAGCTAATAATATTAATAGATTAATCATAAATACAGCGTCTTTATCTTTATGCTCTCTGAACAAGCAGAATACCACAATTTCCCATTTCAAGATGAAGTCCTTCAAAATATTTCTGTGTATGAAGTTACAGAAGTCTTTCCAGAATGTCTTTGAGTGTGTACATGTCCAAAATAGATGTTGAACAGTCTCTGGATGAATACAGCAAAAAGCACAGTTCACATCGATATCCCTCTTGTATTTAGTCATGAAGTAATTTACAGGATATTTGTGAATAATTTTAAAAGATACTTCTTTCACCTTGTTTGTTAAAAGAAACTTGTTTGGGATGGACCAGACCTTTTTCCATAAAATATTATCAACAAATTGATTCCAGTATGAAACAACATGAGGGATAGATACAAGTTCTTTCTGGAACAACACTCTAATGTTTTTGTTGCAGTTTTTGTTTTGAGAAAAGCAAATTTTTCCAGTTTGTGTTTCAATGACTTTGGGGAGGGAAACAGAAAGTGGCGTGGGCAAGATTGAACTTTTGAATAGCATAATAATGCCTGAAGGAATAGCATCAAAAAGAACAGCATACTCTTTAGGTGTGACTGGAAATTGATAAACGTTTAAAAATTCTGTATAATACATAAGCTGCCCTCTAGTGTTGAAAAGTTGACTTACCAACACAATCTGTTTCTCTACCCAATTTCTAAAATATAGAGATTTGTTTTTGTATAAAATGTTCTCGTTATTCCATATGATGTATTTATGTGGTGAGAAGTTGTGCTTAAATATAAGAGACCATGCTAATAATACTTGTTTATGGAATAGAGATAATTTTTCTGGGAGTTTGTCTACATTATAGTTACATCCGAGTATGAAGTTCAGGCCACCGAATTTAGAAAAAATGTGGTGAGGGATCAAGTTCCATATTGAAAAAGGGTTTTTTAGAAAATGTTTGGTCCAATTTATTTTTAAAGTATTGTTAAGAGTGGTGAAGTCCAGGACATTAAGTCCGCCATTTTCATATTCATTCATCATCACAGTAGTTTGTGGCTTTGTTCGGTGAACAGACAACTACCTGACGTCATCACTCCCAGAATGCATTGCGCGGCCAAAACACGGCCGCCACCATGTAAACAATAATCCTATAAACGAGTGGCATTTTATAACTTATGCATTATGTTTATACTTTTCTAACAGCGTATTTTAAGTGTAGACATCAGCGACAACATTTGTAGAGCTAATAGACATTTTAATCGGGGTTCGCTTTAAGTGAACACCATTTCAAAAGTCTATATTTGACACATGGATCTGTATATCAAATTTTATTTATATAGCACGTTTCATATTCATAAAAACAACGCAAAGTGCTGAACAGCAAAAACAGTCATAAAATGAAGAATTAAAATTAAAGCCGCAAGCGGCATTGGTCGGGACCGAGCCTCCCCGCCAGCCCACGACTGAGACGTCCAACCCCTATCATGGGAGTAGTTAGCATCTCCCATCCACTAACATGGAGTAGTTAGCATGTCCCATCCACTAACATGGAGTAGTTAGCATCTCCCATCCACTGACATGTAGCTGTTAGCGTCTACCACCCACTAACATGGAGCTGTTAGCATCTCCCATCCACTAACATTGAGTTGTTCGCATCTCCCATCCACTAACATGGAGTAGTTAGCATCTGTCATCCACTAACGTGGAGTTGTTAGCATGTCCCATCCACTAACATGGAGCTGTTAGCATCCCCCATCCACTGACATGGAGTTGCTAGCATCTCCCATCCACTAACATGGAGTAGTTAGCGTCTCCCATCCACTAACATGGAGTAGTTAGCATCCCCCATCCACTAACATGGAGTAGCTAGCATCTCCCATCCACTAACATGAAGTAGTTAGCATCTCCCATCCACTAACATGGAGTAGTTAGCATCTCCCATTCACTAACATGGAGTTCTTATCATGTTCCATCCATTAACATGGAGCTGGTGGCATCAGTCATCCACTAACATGGAGTTGTTAGCATGTTCCATCCACTTACATGGACTTGTTAGCTTCTCCCATCTGCTTTTGAGAGTCACTGAATGAAGGCAATCAGTGTCAGAGTTTGATTGACAGCTGCTGTCAGCTGTGTAACTGCAATGCATGCCCATATATGGTAATGTGAGTTAGAGTGGAGAGAGGAGAAAATAAAAGACTTTTTTGGGGAAACAACTGCTCCTTGTTCCTTTGCTGTTTGGCATAACTGAACAAAAAATATCACGTTTGATAGGAAAATTTGTTGTCTTTCAGTTGGTGAGGCTTTCAGAGCAGTCAGACTTTTAGTTTGGACCGTAGAGGCCTCAGTTTGTGAGAAGCGCAAGATTTTTCCCCATCCGGCTCCATTATAACTGAGAGCAAAAAAAATGCAAAGCGCACCCCAATTCTTACCTGTGTCAACATGCATATATCATCATATTTCCCCACTTATGTTACATCATCTTGTTCAGGAGAACCTGCTGGAACTTTACGTGTGCTCGGTTTGTTGATAGGAGTCACAGTTTAGCCGCAGTCGCCACTTGTTCGAGGTGCTGAAAAAAGGCGACTTTTTTCCTTTTTTCCCCATTATAACGGATGAGGGCCGGTGCAAGGCAGGATTTCAGACTTCCAACTTTGAACGCTAATAAAATCCACACCGTTAGACTTTTGACAAAGTTGTTCACAACTTTTGTAGAGAAATTTGTCCTCTTTCACGTCGTGTGACTCTTATGTCTGCACGACAAACGGTCTCGGAGGAGATAATTTTTTCGTGAGGAGTGATTTTGATCAAAATTTTACTTTGAAAGGGAAATGGCGGACTTCCTGTTGGATTTCGGTGAGGGGTCTGAGCGTGTGAATTTTAGATCTCGATGAGACGAACGCGTGAGTGTTGGTTTGATCTCTCTACGACATTCCTGCGGGCCGTAGCGACTGTTTTAGACGTTTTTCGGGATATAGGTGGCGCTAGAGAGCTGATGGTTTTCATTTTTGTATTTTATAAAATTTTTCGCCGGTCACGATGTGCGTGCCAAATTTGGTGAGTTTTCGTGCATGTTTAGGGGGTCAAATTTGAGGTCAAAGGCGCGGGGAGTATAATAATAAAAAGCCGCAAGCGGCATTGGTCGGGACCGAGCCTCCCCGCCGGCCAGCGACTGAGACGTCCACCCACTAACATGTAGCTGTTAGCATCTGTCATCCACTAACATGGAATTGTTAGCATCTCCCATCCACTAACAAGTAGCTGTTAGCATCTGTCATCCACTAACATGGAGTTGTTAGCATCTCCCATCCACTAACATGTAGCTCTTAGCATCTGTCATCCACTAACATGGAGTTGTTAGCATCTCCCATCCACTAACATTGAGTAGTTAGCATCTCCCATCCACTAACATTGAGTAGTTAGCATCTCCCATCCACTAACATGGAGTTGTTATCATCTCCCATCCACTAACATTGAGTAGTTAGCATCTCCCATCCACTAACATTTAGCTGTTAGCATCTCCCATCCACTAACATGGAGTGGTTAGCATCTCCCATCCACTAACATGGAGTAGTTAGCATCTCCCATCCACTAACATGGAGTAGTTAGCATCTCCTATCCACTAACATGGAGTAGTTAGCATCTCCCATCCACTAACATGGAGTAGTTAGCATCTCCCATCCACTAACATGGAGTAGTTAGCATCCCCCATCCACTAACATGGAGTAGTTAGCATGTCCCACCCACTAACATGGAGCTGTTAGCATCTGTCTTCCACTAACATGGAGTAGTTAGCATCTCCCATCCACTAACATGGAGTAGTTAGCATCTCCCATCCACTAACATGGAGTTGTTATCATCTCCCATCCACTAACATTGAGTAGTTAGCATCTCCCATCCACTAACATGTAGCTGTTAGCATCTCCCATCCACTAACATAGAGTGGTTAGCATCTCCCATCCACTAACATGGAGTGGTTAGCATCTCCCATCCACTAACATGTAGCTGTTAGCATCTACCACCCACTAACATGGAGCGGTTAGCATCTCCCATCCACTAACATGGAGCTCTTAGCATCTCCCATCCACTAACATGGAGTAGTTAGCATCTCCCATCCACTAACATGGAGTAGTTAGCATCTCCCATCCACTAACATGGAGTAGTTAGCATCTCCCATCCACTAACAAGGAGTTGTTAGCTTCTCCCATCAGCTTTTGAGAGTCACTGAATGAAGGCAATCAGTGGCAGAGTTTGATTGACAGCTGCTGTCAGCTGTGTAACTGCAATGTATGCCCATATATGGTAATGTGAGTTAGAGTGGAGAGAGGAGAAAATAAAAGTCTTTTTTGGGGAAACAACTGCTCCTTGTTCCTTTGCTGTTTGGCATAACTGAACAAAAAATATCACGTTTGATAGGAAAATTTGTTGTCTTTCAGTTGGTGAGGCTTTCAGAGCAGTCAGACTTTTCGTTTCGACCTCAGAGGCCTCAGTTTGTGAGAAGCGCGAGATTTTTCCCCATCCGGCTCCATTATAACTAAGAACAAAAAAAATGCAGAGCGCACACCTTTTCTTACCTGTGAAAACATACATATAACATGATATTTTCCCCACTTATGTTACATCATCTTGTTCGGGAGAACCTGCTGGAACTTTGTGTGTGCTCGGTTTGTTGATAGGAGTCACGGTTTAGCCGCAGTCGCCACTTGTTCGAGGTGCTGAAAAAAGGCGACTTTTTTCCTTTTTTCCCCATTATAACGGATGAGGGCCGGAGCGAGGCAGGATTTCAGACTTCCAACTTTGAACTGTAATAAAATCCACACCGTTAGACTTTTGACAAAGTTGTTCACAACTTTTGTAGAGAAATTTGTCCTCTTTCACGTCGCGTGACTCTTATGTCTGCACGACAAACGGTCTCGGAGGAGATAATTTTTTCGTGAGGAGTGATTTTGATCAAAATTTTACATTGAAAGGGAAATAGCGGACTTCCTGTTGGATTTAGGTCAGGGGTGTGAGCGCGTGAAATGTAGATCTTGATGAGACGAGCGCGTGAGTGTTGGTTTGATCTCTCTACGACATTCCTGCGGGCCGTAGCGACTGTTTTAGACGTTTTTTGGGATCTAGGTGGCGCTAGAGAGCAGATGGGGTCAATTTTTCCATTTTATAAAATTTTTCGCCGGTCATGATGTGCGTGCCAAATTTGGTGAGTTTTCGTGCATGTTTAGGGGGTCAAATTTGGGTTCAAAGCGGAGGGACGTATAATAATAATAATTAAAGCCGCAAGCGGCATTGGTCGGGACCGAGCCTCCCCGCCGGCCAGCGACTGAGACGTCCACCCACTAACATGTAGCTGTTAGCATCTGTCATCCACTAACATGGAATTGTTAGCATCTCCCATCCACTAACAAGTAGCTGTTAGCATCTGTCATCCACTAACATGGAGTTGTTAGCATCTCCCATCCACTAACATGTAGCTCTTAGCATCTGTCATCCACTAACATGGAGTTGTTAGCATCTCCCATCCACTAACATTGAGTAGTTAGCATCTCCCATCCACTAACATTGAGTAGTTAGCATCTCCCATCCACTAACATGGAGTTGTTATCATCTCCCATCCACTAACATTGAGTAGTTAGCATCTCCCATCCACTAACATGTAGCTGTTAGCATCTCCCATCCACTAACATGGAGTGGTTAGCATCTCCCATCCACTAACATGGAGTAGTTAGCATCTCCCATCCACTAACATGGAGTAGTTAGCATCTCCCATCCACTAACATGGAGTAGTTAGCATCTCCCATCCACTAACATGGAGTAGTTAGCATCCCCCATCCACTAACATGGAGTAGTTAGCATGTCCCACCCACTAACATGGAGCTGTTAGCATCTGTCTTCCACTAACATGGAGTAGTTAGCATCTCCCATCCACTAACATGGAGTAGTTAGCATCTCCCATCCACTAACATGGAGTTGTTATCATCTCCCATCCACTAACATTGAGTAGTTAGCATCTCCCATCCACTAACATGTAGCTGTTAGCATCTCCCATCCACTAACATGGAGTGGTTAGCATCTCCCATCCACTAACATGGAGTGGTTAGCATCTCCCATCCACTAACATGTAGCTGTTAGCATCTACCACCCACTAACATGGAGCGGTTAGCATCTCCCATCCACTAACATGGAGCTCTTAGCATCTCCCATCCACTAACATGGAGTAGTTAGCATCTCCCATCCACTAACATGGAGTAGTTAGCATCTCCCATCCACTAACATGGAGTAGTTAGCATCTCCCATCCACTAACAAGGAGTTGTTAGCTTCTCCCATCAGCTTTTGAGAGTCACTGAATGAAGGCAATCAGTGGCAGAGTTTGATTGACAGCTGCTGTCAGCTGTGTAACTGCAATGCATGCCCATACATGGTAATGTGAGTTAGAGTGGAGAGAGGAGAAAATAAAAGTCTTTTTTGGGGAAACAACTGCTCCTTGTTCCTTTGCTGTTTGGCATAACTGAACAAAAAATATCACGTTTGATAGGAAAATTTGTTGTCTTTCAGTTGGTGAGGCTTTCAGAGCAGTCAGACTTTTCGTTTCGACCTCAGAGGCCTCAGTTTGTGAGAAGCGCGAGATTTTTCCCCATCCGGCTCCATTATAACTGACAGGGAATAAAATGCAGAGCGCACACCAACTTATACCTGTGAAAACGTACATAAATCATGACATTTTCCCCACTTATGTTACAATATCTTGTTCGGGAGAATCTGGTTAGACTTTACGTGTGCTCGGTTTTTTGATAGGAGTCACGGTTTAGTCACAGTCGCCACTTGTTCGAGGTGCTGAAAAAAGGCGACTTTTTTTCTTTTTTCCCCATTATAACGGATGAGGGCCGGAGCAAGGCAGGATTTCAGACTTCCAACTTTGAACGTTAATAAAATCCACACTGTTAGACTTTTGACAAAGTTGTTCACAACTTTTGTAGAGAAATTTGTCCTCTTTCACGTCGCGTGACTCTTATGTCTGTACGACAAACGGTCTCGGAGGAGATAATTTTTTCGTGAGGAGTGATTTTGATCAAAATTTTACTTTGAAAGGGAAATAGCGGACTTCCTGTTGGATTTAGGTCAGGGGTGTCAGCGCGTGAAATGTAGATCTCGATGAGACGAACGCGTCAACGTAGGTTTGATCTCTCTGTGACATTCCTGCGGGCCGTGGCGCCTATTTTAATGTTTCTAGGTGGCGCTAGAGAGCAGATGGGGTCAATTTTTCCATTTTATAAAATTTTTCGCCGGTCATGATGTGCGTGCCAAATTTGGTGAGTGTTCGTGCATGTTTAGGGGGTCAAATTCGCGTTTAGTTGGTAGGTCAGTATAATAATGAAGAAGAAGGAGAAACGAACGAATAACAATAGAGACCTTGCCCTACGGGCAAGGTGGCCTGCGGCCACCTTGCCCTCCGGGGCTCGGTCCCTAATTAAAGCCGCAAGCGGCATTGGACGGGACCTCGCCCTCTGGCAAGGTGGCCTGACTGAGGTCGTCCTTGTACATTGATGACCGAAGTCCAGGTCACTGGGAACCTTGCTCCTCCATAGACTTCCAGCACCCTGTCACCGAACATGGAGTTGTTAGCATCTCCCATCCACTAACATGTAGCTGTTAGCATGTCTTTTCCACTAACATGCAGCAGTTAACATCTCATATCCACTAACATGGAGTTGTTAGCATGTCCCATCCACTAACATGTAGCTGTTAGCATCTGTCACCCACTGACATGGAGTTATTAGCATCTCCAATCCATTAACATGTAGATATTAGCATCTGTCATACACTAACATGTAGGTGTTAGCATCTCTCATCCGCTGACATGTAGCTGTTAGCATCTCTCATACACTAACATTTAGCTGTTAGCACTGAAGTCTCAGTCATTGGGAACCTTGCCAGTACATAAACATTCATTTTCATGACTTGACCTCATTTTCTGTTGTAATTGGGCTTTTAATTTGAAGGAATTTTAGGCTTTTATTTTGGAAAGGCAGTACACCCTGTCATAATCACTGGCTAACTCCTTGGTACTCCATAAACATACATTTTCATGACTCTCCCTCATTTTCTGTTGTGAACGGGCCTTTGTTTTGAATGAATTCTTTGCTTTTATTTTGGAAAGGTAGTACATGCAACTCCGGTTTTTGGAGACCTGGACATTATTTATAGGTGTGTACATGCTCATTTATTCACTCAGACAGACATCGTGCAGCTCGGAGTCCTTCAGAAGTTATTTAGATCCAACAGATTCAGCAGGGGCCACGGCAATGGAGCTTCCCGCACTGCAGCTCCATTGCCGTGGCCCCCGCTGAATTGGTTGGACCTGAGTAACTTCTGAAGGACTCCGAGAGTGACTTTTTACATCGCTGAAACTCTGAAAGAAGGATGAATTTGTTGTAAAGAAGCTTGAATACTATGTTTTAGGCCTTCAGAGACCTATATGACATGACAGAAAAATAGCATCATATGTACCCTTTAATGACAGCTGCTGTCGACTGCACTGCATGCCCATATATGGTCAGTAGTGGACTTCCTGTTGGATTTAGGTTATTGGTGTCAATGGGTGATTTTTAGATCTCGATGAGATGAACACATGAGCAATTGGTTTTATCTCTCTACGACATTCCTACGGGCTGCAGCGGCCATTTTTTTCCAAAAATGTGACTTTTATTTTGAAGGGCTGATAAAATCCATACCGTGTGACTTTTGACAAAGTTTGAAACATCATTTGTAGAGAAGCTTCTCCTCTTTCAGGCCGCATTACTTTGACGTCTCTACGACAAACGGTCTCGGACAAGAAAATTTTTAAATGAGGAGTGATTTTTACTTTGAAAGGGAAATAGCGGACTTCCTGTTGGATTTAGGTTACTATTGTCAATGAGAGATTTTTAGATCTCGATGAGACGAACGCGTGAGCAATTGGTTTGATCTGTCTACAATATTCCCACGGGCCGTTGCATAGGAATTTTTTTTTTTTTACCAAATTTTACACTGAAAGGAAAATGTCGGACTTCCTGTGCAATTTAGGACATTTTTGTCAATGAGAGATTTTTAGATCACGATGAGACGAATGCATCCATGTCAATTTGATCTCTCTACGACATTCGTGCGGGTAGCAACGTCCATTTCAGTGCTTCAAGTGGGTTTTCAGACTCAAACTTTAAGGGTTAATAAAATCCACACCGTGAGACTTTTGACAAAGTTTTTAACAACTTTGGAAGAGGAACTTGTCCTTTACATTTCACGCCACTCTGACATCTCTACGACAAGTGGTCTCAGAGCAGATAATTTTTAAATGAGGAGTGATTTTCTGAAAATTTTTATCTTGAAAGGGAAATAGCGGACTTCCTGTTAGATTTAGGTATAGGTATTCCTCTTGGGAATTTTTGGATCTCGATGAGACGAACGCATGAGCATTGGTTTGATCTCTGTACGACATTCCTACGGGACGTGGCGGCTATTTAACTGTTTCTAGGTGGCGCTAGAGAGCAGATGGGGTTATAGTGTTAATTTTTCCACTTTTGAAAATTTTATGATTGTCTGGATGTGCCTGCCAAATTTAGTGACTAGACGTTCATGTTTAGCGGGTCAAATTTGGTGTCGAATACAGCAACTTTTGGCTATTATGTTGATCGTGAAATACTGGACTTCCGGTTGGATGTAGGTCATCGTGGACAGATCGTAATTGTTAGATATCGAGCAGACGAACGCATGGGCGGTACTTTGATCTGTCTCAGACATTCGCACTGGCCGTGGCGGAGATTTTACTGTTTCTCGTGTTTGCTAGTTCCTAGGTGGCGCTAGAGAGCAGATGGGGTTAATTTTTTTATTTTATAAAATTTTTCATCTCTCTTGATGTGCCTGCCAAATTTAGTGAGTTTTCGTGCATGTTAAGGGGGTCAAATTGGCCGTCGATGTCCAGGCAGTAAAATAATAATAATAATAATAATTAAAGCCGCAAGCGGCATTGGACGGGACCTCGCCCTCTGGCAAGGTGGCCTGACTGAGGCCGTCCTTGTACATTGATGACCGAAGTCCAGCTCACTGGGAACCTTGCTCCTTCATAAACAACCATTTTCATGACTTGACCTCATTTTCTGTTGTAAATGGCCTTTCATTTTGAAGGGATTTTGGGCTTTTATTTTGGAAACGTAGTACATGCTTCCACTAACACTATTTACCCCGAAATTAGGAAGCTGCTTTGTTAAAAAAGTCATTTCTTGCAAAAAAGTGACTCTTATTTTGAAGGGGTGTGAGGCTTTTATTTTGACAGTCATGTGTGCTCCACTTTCGCAAAGACCAATGTATACATGTTGCTCCTCCATAAACATCCATTGACATGACTTGACCTCATTATGTGTTGTAAATGGGCTTTTATTTTGAAGGAATTTTGACCTTATAATTTGGAAACGTAGCACAAGCTTCCACTAACACTGTTTACCCCGAAATTACGAAGCTGCTTTGTTAAAAATGTCATTTTTTGCAAAAATGTGACTTTTAATTTGAAGGGGCGTGAGGCTTTTATTTTGGTAGTCATGTCTGCTCCACTTTTGCAAAAAGTGCAAGTCAAAGTCTCCCTATGCACAAGTGCATGAGGCTTCACCTATCTCCATTTCTTACCCCCATGCCACACAGCCACTGTGGGTAGTGAAAGCTGCAGTGGGGGGGGGGGGGGGGGCTGTGGTCGACACACTGCCCCATTCTATATATGCCGAGCAACTGGTTCGAAGGTAGTATGTACTATTTTCAAGGTGTTCGGTATGACCCGTCCGGGACGTGAACCCACAACCTTGTGGTTGTGAGGCGGATGCTCTACCACTCAGCCATCACTCCAGCAGGGAAGCAAGTGATTCCACTAACAACATTCAATACAATACAATCCACTTTATTTCTATGGCACATTTAACCAACAGATGTTTCCAAAGTGCTGCACAGCAGAATAAAAACTACAATGGGATATAAAACTGAGAAATAAATCCATCAGAACAAAAAGAAAATTCAAAGATAAGTAAAAAAAAAAAAAGAAAAGAAAAAAACCTGTTGAACCTGAAATTATGAACATGAATTATGAACATGCTTTGTTAAAAATGTCATTTTTTGCAAACATGTGACTTATTTTGAAGGGGTGTGAGGCTTTTATTTTGATAGTCATGTGTTCTTTGCTTTCACGAACACCAATATATCCATTTGAGTGTCAGAGTAGCGTTATTCCATACATCCCATTGTCTGTCTGTGCATCCACGTATCCATCCATCCATCATTTATCCACCAACTTAAAGACTGATTTCAGGTGTATGGTGTGTGTAAGGTGATATTTCTGCAGGGTGACATCTGTTTAGATCATTCCAATGTGTTTCAAGTGTTGCTTCCTCAGTGGCTTGCTGCTGCAGGGGCACTGCTGCTTCAGTCATGTGTGATTTGTGGTCACGGTGCGCCATCTACTGTGGAAAGCAGGTGCAACATGCAGAATGTTTTACAGCAGGTCCCAGAGCAGCTGCTATGCCCATATATGGCTTAAGTAGGTCACATGATGTTAGAGTGTGACTCGGCAGACACACAGTTTCTCTTTGGTCAAAACAGCTGGTTTTTGGCATTCCCGTTGCCCAAAATGAAAAAAACACCCTCAACTTTGATAGGCATTTTAGTTGTCTTTCACTGTAGAGCTTTTCAGAGCAGTCAGACTTATAGTTTTGAAACGGGAGGCTTAATTGATGAAGAAGGTGAGATTTTTGAGCAAAATTTGAGCAAAATTTTGAGCAGAAAGTGTGAATGACGGACTTCCTGTTTGATTTAGGTCATAGGCACGAGTGAGAAAGTTGTAGGTCTGGATGTGATGAACGCATGCATATGTTTCTTTTCTCTGTACGACATTCTGAAAGACAAACAATACATTATCTTGGTTTTGGGGTGAGGAGTATTTTCAGGCACATTTGATTTGACAGGAAATAGCGGACTTCCTGTTGGATTTAGGTATAGGTATGTCTCTTGGTAAATTGTAGATCTCGATGAGACGAATTCATCCATGTCAATTTTATTTCTCTGCGACATTCGTGCGGGTCGCACTGTCCATTGTAGTGTTGCAAGTGCATTTTCAGACTTCAAACTTTAAGGGTTAATAAAATCCACACCCTGAGACTTTTGAAAAAGTTTTTAACAACTTTGTGAGAGAAACTTGTCCTCTTTTATGTGCTCTGCTCTGACGTCTCCACGACAAGCGGTCTCGGCACAGATAATTTTTAAAGGAGGAGTCATTTTCGGCTGATTTTCATCAAAATTTGACATATAACTCAAAATAGCGGATTTCCTGTTGGTTTTAGCCAAAAAAAAACAGATCATTTTTTGTAGATCTCAAGGAGACGAACGCATGACAGTTGGTTTGATCTCTCTGCGACATTCCTGCGAGTTACGGTGGGCTTTTTTCACGTTTCTAGGTGGCGCTAGAGAGCGGATGGAGATATGGGGTTAATTTTTCCATTTTATGAAATTTTTCACCAGTCTGCATGTGCCTGCCAAATTTGGTGAGTTTTCATGCATGTTTAGGGGGTCAAATTGGCCGTCGATGTCCGGGCAGTAAAATAATAAGAAGAAACGAACGAAGAACAATAGAGGCCTTGCCCTCAGGCAAGGTGGCCTCAGTTGAGGCCACCTCGCCCTCGGGCTCGGTCCCTAATTAAAGCCGCAAGCGGCATTGGTCGGGACCGAGCCTCCCCGCCGGCCAGCGACTGAGACGTCCACCCACTAACATGAAGCTTTTAGAATCTGTCTTCCATTAACACAGAGTTGTTAGCATCTCCCATCCACTAACATGGAGTAGTTAGCATCTCCCATCCACTAACATGGAGTAGTTAGCGTCTCCCATCCACTAACATTGAGTTGTTAGCATCTCCCATCCACTAACATGGAGTAGTTAGCATCTCCCATCCACTAACATGGAGCTGTTAGCATCTACCACCCACTAACATGGAGCTGTTAGCATCTCCCATCCACTAACATTGAGTTGTTAGCATCTCCCATCCACTAACATGGAGCTGTTAGCATCTACCACCCACTAACATGGAGCTGTTAGCATCTCCCATCCACTAACATGGAGCTGTTAGCATCTCCCATCCACTAACATTGAGTTGTTAGCATCTCCCATCCACTAACATGGAGTAGTTAGCATCTCCCATCCACTAACATGGAGTAGTTAGCATCTCCCATCCACTAACATGGAGTAGTTAGCATCTCCCATCCACTAACATGGAGAAGTTAGCATCTCCCATCCACTAACATGGAGTAGCTAGCATCTCCCATCCACTAACATGGAGTAGTTAGCATCTCCCATCCACTAACATGGAGTAGTTAGCATCTCCCATCCACTAACACGGAGCTGTTAGCATCTGTCATGCACTAAGATGGAATTGTTACCATCTCCCGTCCACTAACATTGAGCTGTTAGCATCTCCCATCCACTAACATGGAGTAGTTAGCATCTCCCATCCACTAACATGGAGTAGTTAGCATCTCCCATCCACTAACATGGAGTAGTTAGCATCTCCCATCCACCAACATCGAGTTGTTAGCATCTCCCATCCACTAACATGGAGTAGTTAGCATCTCCCATCCACTAACATGGAGTAGTTAGCATCTCCCATCCACTAATATGGAGTAGTTAGCATGTTCCATCCACTAACATGGAGTAGTTAGCATCTCCCATCCACTAACATGGAGTAGCTAGCATCTCCCATCCACTAACATGGAGTTCTGAGCATGTTCCATCCATTAACATGGAGTTGTTAGCTTCTCCCATCTGCTTTTGAGAGTCACTGAATGAAGGCAATCAGTGGCAGAGTTTGATTGACAGCTGCTGTCAGCTGTGTAACTGCACTGTATGCCCATATATGGTAATGTGAGTTAGAGTGGAGAGAGGAGAAAATAAAAGTCTTTTTTGGGGAAAAAACTGCTCCTTGTTCCTTTGCTGTTTGGCATAACTGAACAAAAAATATCACGTTTGATAGGAAAATTTGTTGTCTTTCAGTTGGTGAGGCTTTCAGAGCAGTCAGACTTTTCGTTTGGACCTCAGAGGCCTCAGTTTGTGAGAAGCGCGAGATTTTTCCCCATCCGGCTCCATTATAACTGACAGGGAAAAAAATGCAGAGCGCACACCAACTTATACCTGTGAAAACGTACATAAATTTTGACATTTTCCCCACTTATGTTACATCATCTTGTTCGGGAGAATCTGGTGAGACTTTACGTGTGCTCGATTTGTTGATAGGAGTCACGGTTTAGTCGCAGTCGCCATTTGTTCGAGGTGCTGAAAAAAGGCGACTTTTTTTCTTTTTTCCCCATTATAACGGATGAGGGCCGGAGCAAGGCAGGATTTCAGACTTCCAACTTTGAACGTTAATAAAATCCACACCGTTACACTTTTGACAAAGTTGTTCACAACTTTTGTAGAGAAATTTGTCCTCTTTCACGTCGCGTGACTCTTATGTCTGCACGACAAACGGTCTCGGAGGAGATAATTTTTTCGTGACGAGTGATTTTGATCAAAATTTTACTTTGAAAGGGAAATAGCGGACTTCCTGTTGGATTTAGGTCAGGGGTGTCAGCGCGTGAAATGTAGATCTCGATGAGCCGAACGCGTCAACGTAGGTTTGATCTCTCTGCGACATTCCTGCGGGCCGTGGCGCCTATTTTACTGTTTCTAGGTGGCGCTAGAGAGCAGATGGGGTCAATTTTTCCATTTTATAAAATTTTTCGCCGGTCATGATGTGCGTGCCAAATTTGGTGAGTTTTCGTGCATGTTTAGGGGGTCAAATTTGCGTTTACTTGGTAGGTCAGTATAATAATGAAGAAGAAGAACGAGAACGAGAACGAGAACGAGAAACACACGAATAACAATAGAGACCTTGCCCTACGGGCAAGGTGGCCTGCGGCCACCTTGCCCTCCGGGGCTCGGTCCCTAATTAAAGCCGCAAGCGGCATTGGTCGGGACCGAGCCTCCCCGCTGGCCCACGACTGAGACGTCCACCCTCTAACATGGGAGTTATTAGCATGTCCCATCCACTAACATGTAGCTGTTAGCATCTGTAATCCACTAACATGGAGTAGTTAGCATGTCTCATCCACTAACATTGAGTAGTTAGCATCTCCTATCCACTAACATGGAGCTGTTAGCATCTCCCATCCACTAACATGGAGTAGTTAGCATCTCCCATCCACTAACATGGAGTAGTTAGCATCTCCCATCCACTCACATGGAGTAGTTAGCATCTGTCATCCACTAACATGGAGTTGTTAGCATCTCCCATCCACTAACATGAAGTAGTTAGCATCTCCCATCCACTAACATGGAGTAGTTAGCATCTCCCATCCACTAACATGGAGTAGTTAGCATCTCCCATCCACTAACATGGAGTAGTTAGCGTCTCCCATCCACTAACATGGAGTTGTTAGCATCTCCCATCCACTAACATGGAGTTGTTAGCATCTTCCATCCACTAACATGGAGTAGTTAGCATCTCCCATCCACTAACAAGGAGTAGTTAGCTTTTGCCATCTGCTTTCCAGAGTCACTGAATGAAGTCATTGAGTGTCAGAGTTTGATTGACAGCTGCTGTCAGCTGTGTAACTGCTCTGCATGCCCATATATGGTCATTTCAGTTAGAGTGGAGAGAGTAGAAAATCAAAGCTTCTGTTTGGGAAACAACTGGTCCTTGTTCATTTGCTGTTTGGCAAAACTGAACAAAAAATATCACTTTTGATAGGAAAATTTGTTTTCTTTCAGTTGGTGAGGCTTTCAGAGAAGTCAGACTTTTAGTTTGGACCGCAGAGGCCTCAGTTTGTGAGAAGCGCGAGATTTTTCCCCATCTGGCTCCATTATAACTGAGAACAAAATAAATGCAGAGCGCACACCTTTTCTTACCTGTGAAAACATACATATAACATGATATTTTCTCCACTTATGTTACATCATCTTGTTCGGGAGAAACTGCTGGAACTTTCCGTGTGCTCGGTTTGTTGATAGGAGTCACGGTTTAGCCGCAGTCGCCACTTGTTCGAGGTGCTGAAAAAAGGCGACTTTTTTCCTTTTTTCCCCATTATAACGGATGAGGGCCGGAGCAAGGCAGGATTTCAGACTTCCAACTTTGAACGCTAATAAAAACCACACCGTTTGACTTTTGACAAAGTTGTTCACAACTTTTATAGAGAAAATTGTCCTCTTTCACGTCGCGTGAATCTTGTGTTTGTACGACAAACTGTCTCGGAGGAGATAATTTTTTCGTGAGGAGTGATTTTGATCAAAATTTTACTTTGAAAGGGAAATAGCGGACTTCCTGTTGGATTTAGGTCAGGGGTGTCAGTGCGTGAATTTTAGATCTCGATGAGACGAACGCGTGAGTGTTGGTTTGATCTCTCTACGACATTCCTGAGGGCCGTTGCGACTGTTTTAGACGTTTTTCGGGATATAGGTGGCGCTAGAGAGCTGATGGTTTTCGTTTTTGTATTTTATAAAATTTTTCGCCGGTCACGATGTGCGTGCCAAATTTGGTGAGTTTTCGTGCATGTTTAGGGGGTCAAATTCGCGTTTATTTGGGCGTTAGTATAATAATATAGAACGACGACGATAATAATGACGACGACAATAAACGAACGAATAACAATAGAGACCTTGCCCTACGGGCAAGGTGGCCTGCGGCCACCTTGCCCTCCGGGGCTCGGTCCCTAATTAAAGCCGCAAGCGGCATTGGACGGGACCTCGCCCTCTGGCAAGGTGGCCTGACTGAGGTCGTCCTTGTACCTTGATGACTGAAGTCCAGGTCACTGGGAACCTTGCTCCTCCATAAACAACCATTTTCATGACTTGACCTCATTTCCTGTTGTAAATGGCCTTTTATTTTGAAGGGAATTTGGGCTTTCATTTTGGAAACGTAGTACATGCTTCCACTAACAATGTGTAAACCGAAATTATGAAGCTGCTTTGTTAAAAATGTCATTTCTTGCAAAAAAGCGACTTTTATTTTGAAGGGGTGTGAGGCTTTTATTTTGATAGTCATGAGTGCTCCACTTTAGCAAAGACCAATGTATACATGTTGCTCCTCCATAAACATCCATTCACATGACTTGACCTCATTATGTGTTGTAAATGGGCTTTTATTTTGAAGGAATTTTGACCTTATAATTTGGAAACGTAGTACAAGCTTCCACGAACACTGTTTACCCCGAAATTATGAAGCTGCTTTGTTAAAAATGTCATTTTTTGCAAAAATGTGACTTTTAATTTGAAGGGGCGTGAGGCTTTTATTTTGGTAGTCATGTCTGCTCCACTTTTGCAAAAAGTGCAAGTCAAAGTCTCCCTATGCACAAGTGCATGAGGCTTCACCTGTCTCCGTTTCTTACCCCCATGCCACACAGCCACTATGAGTAGTGAAAGCTGCGGGGGGGGGGGGGGGGGGGGGGGGGTGAGACCTGTTGTCGACACACTGCCCCATTCCATATATGCCGAGCAACTGGTTAGAAGGCAGTATGTACTATTTTCAAAGTGTTCGGTGTGGGTTGTGAGGTGGATGCTCTACCACTCAGCCATCACTCCGGCAGAGAAATAAGTGATTCCACTAACAGTATTCAATACAATCCAATCCACTTTATTTCTATGGCACATTTAACCAACAGATGCTTCCAAAGTGCTGCACAGCAGAATAAAAACAACAATGGGATATAAAACTGAGAAATAAATCCATCAGAACAAAAAGAAAATTCAAAGATAAGTAAAAAAAAAAGAAAAGAAAAGAAAAAAAACCTGTTCAACCTGAAATTATGAACATGAATTATGAACATGCTTTGTTAAAAATGTCATTTTTTGCATACATGTGACTTATTTTGAAGGGGTGAGGCTTTTATTTTGATAGTCATGTGTTCTTTGCTTTCACGAACACCAATATATCCATTTGAGTGTCAGAGTAGCATTATTCCATACATCCCATTGTCTGTTTGTGCATCCACGTATCCATCCATCCATCATTTATCCACCAACTTAAAGACTGATTTCAGGTGTATGGTGTGTGTCAGGTGACATTTCTGCAGGGTGACATCTGTTTAGATAATTCCAATGTGTTTCAAGTGTTGCTTCCTCAGTGGCTTGCTGCTGCAGGGGCACTGCTGCTTCAGTCATGTGTGATTTGTGGTCACGGTGCGCCATCTACTGTGGAAAGCAGGTACAACATGCAGAATGTTTTACAGCAGGTCCCAGAGCAGCTGCTATGCCCATATATGGCATAAGTAGGTCACATGATGTTAGAGTGTGACTCGGCAGACACACAGTTTCTCTTTGGTAAAAACAGCTGGTTTTTGGCATTCCCGTTGCCCAAAATGAAAAAAACACCCTCAAGTTTGATAGGCATTTTAGTTGTCTTTACATATTTCAAGTTTTCAGAGCAGTCAGACTTATAGTTTTGAAACGGGAGGCTTAATTGATGAAGAAGGTGAGATTTTTGAGCAAAATTTGAGCAAAATTTTGAGCAGAAAGTGTGAATGACGGACTTCCTGTTTGATTTAGGTCATAGGCACGAGTGAGAAAGTTGTAGGTCTCGATGAGACGAACGCATGCATATGTTTCTTTTCTCTGTACGACATTCTGAAAGACAAACAATACATTGTCTTGGTTTTGGGGTGAGGAGTATTTTCAGGCACATTTGATTTGACAGGAAATAGCGGACTTCCTGTTGGATTTAGGTATAGGTATGTCTCTTGGTAAATTGTAGATCTCGATGAGACGAATTCATCCATGTCAATTTTATTTCTCTGCGACATTCGTGCAGGTCGCACTGTCCATTGTAGTGTTGCAAGTGCATTTTCAGACTTCAAACTTTAAGGGTTAATAAAATCCACACCCTGAGACTTTTGAAAAAGTTTTTAACAACTTTGTGAGAGAAACTTGTCCTCTTTTATGTGCTCTGCTCTGACGTCTCCACGACAAGCGGTCTCGGCACAGATAATTTTTAAAGGAGGAGTCATTTTCGGCTGATTTTCATCAAAATTTGACATATAACTCAAAATAGCGGATTTCCTGTTGGTTTTAGCCAAAAAAAAACAGATCATTTTTTGTAGATCTCAAGGAGACGAACGGATGAGAGTTGGTTTGATCTCTCTGCGACATTCCTGCGAGTTACGGTGGGCTTTTTTCACGTTTCTAGGTGGCGCTAGAGAGCGGATGGAGTTAAGGGGTTAATTTTTCAATAGGATAAAATTTTTTGCCAGTCTGCATGTGCCTGCCAATTTTGGTGAGTTTTTGAACATGTTTAGGGGGGCAAAACTGCGTTTAAAGACGCCAGGAGTATAATAATAAGAAAAAACGAACGAAGAACAATAGAGGCCTTGCCCTCAGGCAAGGTGGCCTCAGTTGAGGCCACCTCGCCCTCGGGCTCGGTCCCTAATTAAAGCCGCAAGCGGCATTGGTCGGGACCGAGCCTCCCCGCCGGCCAGCGACTGAGACGTCCACCCACTAACATGTAGCTGTTAGCATCTGTCATCCACTAGCATAGAGTTGTTAGCATGTCCCATCCACTAACATGTAGCTGTTAGCATCTGTAATAGTGGACTTGTTAGCATGTCCCATCCACTGACAAGTAGCTGTTAGCATCTGTCATCCACTAACATGGAGTTGTTGGCATCTCCCATCCACTAACATGTTGCTCTTAGCATCTGTCATCCACTAACATGTAATTGTTAGCATTTCCCATCCACTAACATGGAGTAGTTAGCATCTCCCATTCACCAACATGGAATAGTTAGCATGTCCCATCCACTAAACTGGAGTAGTTAGCATCTCCCATCCACTAACATGGAGAAGTTAGCATCTCCCATCTACTAACATGGAATTGTTAGCATCTCCCATCCACTAACATGGAGTTGTTTGCTGTCTTCCACTAACATGGAGTAGTTCGCATCTCCCACCCACTAACATGGAGCTCTTAGCATCTGTCTTCCACTAACATGGAGCAGTTAGCATCTCCCATCCACTAACATGTAGCTCTTAGGATCTGTCTTCCACTAACATGGAGTTGTTAGCATCTCCCATCTACTAACATGGATTAGTTAGCATCTCCCATCCACTAACATGTAGCTCTTAGCATCTGTCTTCCACTAACATGGAGTAGTTAGCATCTCCCATCCACTAACATGGAGTAGTTAGCATCTCCCATCCACTAACATGGAGTCGTTAGCATCTCCCATCCACTAACATGGAGTTGTTTGCTGTCTTCCACGAACATGGAGTAGTTAGCATCTCCCATCCACTAACATGGAGTTCTTAGCATTTCCCACCCACTAACATGGAGCTCTTAGCATCTGTCTTCCACTAACATGGAGTTGTTAGCATCTCCCATCCACGAACATTGAGTAATTAGCATCTCCCATCCACTAACATGGAGTAGTTAGCATGTCCCATCCACTAACATGGAGTAGTTAGCATGTCCCATCCACTAACATTGAGTAGCTCGCATCTCCCATCCACTAACATGGAGTAGTTAGCATCTCCCATCCACTAACATGGAGTAGCTAGCATCTGTCATCCACTAACAAGCAGGAGTAAGCATCTCCCATCCACTAACATGGAGTAGCTAGCATCTCCCATCCACTAACATGGAGTAGTTAGCATCTCCCATCCACTAACATGGAGTAGTTAGCATCTCCCATCCACTAACATGGAGTAGTTAGCATCTCCCATCCACTAACATGGAGTAGCTAGCATCTCCCATCCACTAACATGGAGTAGTTAGCATCTCCCATCCACTAACATGGAGTAGCTAGCATCTCCCATCCACTAACATGGAGTAGTTAGCATCTCCCATCCACTAACATGGAGTTCTTAGCATGTTCCATCCATTAACATGGAGCTGGTGGCTTCAGTCATCCACTAACATGGAGTTGTTAGCATGTTCCATCCACTAACATGGAGTCGTTAGCATCTCCCATCCATTAACAAGGAGTAGTTAGCTTTTGCCATCTGCTTTCCTGAGTCACTGAATGAAGTCATTGAGTGTCAGAGTTTGATTGACAGCTGCTGTCAGCTGTGTAACTGCTCTGCATGTCCATATATGGTCATTTCAGTTAGAGTGGAGAGAGGAGAAAATTACAGTTTCCTTCTGCGAAACAACTGCTCCTTGTACCTTTCCTGTTTGGCAAAACTGAACAAAAAATATCACGTTTGATAGGAAAATTAGTTGTCTTTCAGTTGGTGAGGCTTTCAGAGCATTGAGACTTTTAGTTTGGACCCCAGAGGCCTCAGTTTGTGAGAAGCGCGAGATTTTTCCCCATCCGGCTCCATTATAACTGAGAGCAAAAAAAATGCAGAGCGCACCCCAATTCTTACCTGTGTCAACATGCATATATCATCATATTTCCCCACTTATGTTACATCATCTTGTTCAGGAGAACCTGCTGGAACTTTACGTGTGCTCGGTTTGTTGATAGCAGTCACGGTTTAGCCGCAGTCGCCACTTGTTCGAGGTGCTGAAAAAAGGCGATTTTTTTCCTTTTTTCCCCATTATAACGGATGAGGGCCGGAGCAAGGCAGGATTTCAGACTTCCAACTTTGAACGCTAATAAAATCCACACCGTTAGACTTTTGACAAAGTTGTTCACAACTTTTGTAGAGAAATTTGTCCTCTTTCACGTCGCGTGACTCTTATGTGTGTACAACAAACGGTCTCGGAGGAGATAATTTTTTCGTGATGAGTGATTTTGATCAAAATTTTACTTTGAAAGGGAAATAGCGGACTTCCTGTTGGATTTAGGTCAGGGGTGTGAGCGCGTGAAATGTAGATCTTGATGAGACGAACGCATGAGTGTTGGTTTGATCTCTCTCCGACATTCCTGCGGGCCGTAGCGACTGTTTTAGATGTTTTTTGGGATCTAGGTGGCGCTAGAGAGCAGATGGGGCAAATTTTTCCATTTTATAAAATTTTTCGCCGGTCATGATTTGCGTGCCAAATTTGGTGAGTTTTCGTGCATGTTTAGGGGGTCAAATTCGCGTTTATTTGGGCGTTAGTATAATAATAGAGAACGAGGAGGAGGAGGAGGAGGAGGAGGAGAACGACAAACGAACGAAGAACAATAGAGACCTTGCCCTCCGGGCATGGTGGCCTGCGGCCACCATGCCCTCCGGGCTCGGTCCCTAATAAACGAACGAAAAACAATAGAGACCTTGCCCTCCGGGCATGGTGGCCTGCGGCCACCATGCCCTCCGGGCTCGGTCCCTAAAAACCACGCCATCAAACAGTATGCACCACGCACGCACACACATGCACACACACGCGCGCGCACACACACACACACACACACACACACACACACACACACACACACACACACACACACACACACACACACACACACACACACACACACACACCACACACCACACACACACAATCTCCCATTATGATGCACAGAACAGAGGAGACATGGCATGGCACTGAGCATCTTGGGAAAACACTACCAGTGGGGCCATCCACACCAGGAGAAATTGAGGGTCATTAATACTGGGGCTCCAGTCAACACTTTGTCCACATTTAGAACCCTAACCCTTAACGAGTCAATAGATATTGATCCCACTGACAAAAAAAAAAATCTGGAAAGATTCATCCAGGCTTTCTGTTCCATCACTCTTCAGTGCTCCTTCTAGGGACCATATATTCTTTAATTTGAAGACTTCATCAATTTTGAAACAATCACACCAAAGACAATTGCAAGTAAACCCCAAGTAAAAAAAAGAAAAAAAGAAATCAAACACTTGTGACAAAGAAGCTTCTTTATTGTTGCTTAATTCACTCACAGCCAAGTGATAAAAAAACATCGTAGATATTGTTTGAAAGCAAAAAAAAAAAAAAAGATACAAAAAAAGAAGAAGTCTAGCCGGTTTTAGAATATAGCACAATAGAATAAATGCATGCATGTTGTATATAATGAATTAAAGTCAACAGTTTATACACATTTGGAATCATCACTGAAGTTATGACATATTTTATTGTCATTTCTCAAGCATTGTGGAAAAGTAAAAAGTGTGATTTCTGATCAGTTCAGGCCTGCAACAATAAACACACAAATCAAATTAAAGCCTCACTAGCCAATAGATATTGATCCCATTAAAAAAATTACAATCTGAAAGGTTCATCCAGGTTTTCTATTTCATTACTTCTTCAGTGCTCATTCCATGGATCATATATTCTTTCATATAAAAACTTCTTCAGTTTTGAACCGATCACACCAACGACAATTGCAAGTAATCCCGGTACGACAAGGCGCATCACCCATCTGAACATAGAAGATAAGCGTTGGCGACATTCCAGCGACCTCTCAAAGAACCTCCTTTTAGCCTGCTCCCTGATGTCTTCCTCCACCATGTTTTCTGATGACTCTCTGATCTGCTCTTGCGCTGTTTGGATTTCACTCTCCACCTCCTGAAGCCTGTTATTGGTGTAGTAACCACCACTGTGCATCTTCACAATCTGGTCTATGCTCTTCAGCAGCTCTGCCACCTGGAACTGGTTGCTTCTGTACTCATCCTGCTGGGTTTGCTTCCAGTATTTGTTATCAAAGACGTGGCAGCGCCCTCCACACTTCCTCACCAGCTCACTCAGAGCCTTGCTGTCATCAACAAACTTACTGATCTTCATCCCTTCGGGCAGCTGGTCCCCCTTAGTGAAGACAACCGCTGCATATTTCAAGGCGTCTTCAGAAAAGAGTTTGCAGATTTGTGTGATGATGTCTTCCTCCTGCTCTGTGAATTTCTCCACTTTGAGCACGATGAGGAAAGCGTGCGGCCCTGGAGCGCACTCTATCATACAGCGGAGTCTGGAGGCCTTCACGTCCTCCTCAGACCTGCCCGGGAGGAACAATCCAGAAGAGTCGATCAAAGTGAGGACTCTGCCCTGGACAGATTTGGTTTTGCTCTGAGAAAAACGTGTTTCTGAGTCACTTAAACTGTTGATTTCGAAGTAGTTTTCTCCAAGTATGGTGTTAGCCAGACTGCTAATCCCAGATCCATATTTTCCCAGCATCACAATCCTCAACGCGTTTTGTACTAGGGGGGGAAAAAATCATGTCAAAGTAAGTCATTGATATATATTTCCATACTTTTCCAGAGTGTTTTGTTGTTTTCAAAACAAGAGCAACAAGAAGCAGAGCAGTTAAGTGTTAACTGACGCTGCTGCTGATCAAGCGCAGCCAGAACATCTGAAAATGCACTGAAGATTCCCCCGCCACTTTTAAATGGTTTGTCTTGCAGCAATTTGCTCCTCAGTGGAAATCATGAACAGTAAACAAGTGACAGGCAAGACACAGAATTTAAGAGCACCAAGAAAATGCAACTGTATGAACACAATGCGCTCTGTATTAACAGAGCAGTACTTTGGTCAAAATTTTGAATATACTGTTTGCACTTTAAAAAAGAAATATTCAGTTTTATTTGTGGAAAGAAGTTGATGCTCTTGCTGAGGCCATGCATGGAAGCAAATTGTAAAACATTTCAATATTTTAACAATTGTTTGTGACTGTTAGATATAAAATTCAGTTTTTCCAGCCAAATATTATGTCATTTCAGTTTACTATTTTTATTTAATATATCATTTTGGTAACTACATTTATTTTTCAGTATTGAATGAGCCTGTTTATAAACTGCTGCCTTCACACATACTTCATGAGCTTTTTCTTTAACTATCACTCACTCACCTTAATTCATTTATATTAGTCTATTACAATTCGGCAACTAAAAAACTGTAAAAACTGCACATTTCTGAGCAGCAAATAACTCAGAGTGACATGAGGTGCAAGGAGAGGAAACAAAAAAACCCCCCACAAATATGAGCAGCCTCAGTCTTTTGTTCATTTTGGCATGTTGAACAAATACAATTGTTGTGATTATAAACTTGGCTCAATCGGCCACGGTCCACATGAGAAAGAACATGTTTATAAAACAAGGAAGACAAACTGCTTCAAACACTCTCTCAGAGGAAGGGAGAGGCAGAGAGAGAGCTGAAGGTAACTTTGTGTTTTTAACATGTTTTTGGAGTGTGAGTGTGTAGAAAGCCATAAAGACAAATAAGTTTAGAATATATTCTCTGGTTCTGAACCTGATTAATAACTACAACAGGAATAAATGTGTCCTACCTTCCATTCTGTCTCAAAGGGAAATTGATGCAAACACGACTGGGTTGAGAAGAAGTCTTGATTGTGAGCTTTTCTTCCTCCTCTTGTTCTGAGTTGCTTCTTGAGTCTTTTTTTTTTTTTTTTTTTTTTAATCTTGTTCTTGCTGGCTGCATTCTGATCAAACAAACACACATTGAAGAACAATTACACACATTACTGTTGCATAGATTATCCTGTGCTGGACGAAAACATCAAACTGCCGAATGTCGAAATATTTAACAATCTCTTCAGGAGAATATAAATAATTTCAAACTCCAGACAACATTTTCTTTTGTTATAGAACAAATCGTGCTGTAAGCCTTGGGTAGTGTAGAAACTCTTACCAGAGTCCAGACGGCTGTCGAGCTGTGAAGTGTCGAGAACTTTTCAGTCTGAATAAAGACTTGAGTCTCTTTACTTTCGGTTTCGATCTTGTTTCTTTCCTCTTGGTGACGGATTGAGGCGGTGGTCTAGAGCGCCATCTGCTGGAGGGCGCAGCACCAGCAAGCCAGCTGATGGAGTGAATGAGCGTCTAAATGAAGGAACACGAACCGTCCGAACAGAAAAAGCTGAAAGGAGGAAGCAGAAAGGTGCAACGAGAACTGAGGAGGTCAAATATTGTAATATAGACCCGCAAACTTTATGTTCTGTTGACAAATAGGAGTTCCGTGGTGCACGTGAAGTACTCATGTCAAGCTCGTGCTGCGGTGGGCGTGGCTTAACAGCTCCAACCAATCCAGCAGTGAAGAAATGAACAGCGTCCTCCATCAGTAATGAGAGGAAATGTAATTTTTGTGTCTTGAATAAATGATTTCATCTCCTCTTGAAGGTTGAGAACAGCAATTCTGGAAAATATTCAGATACATTGATGTTATTTTGTTAAAATGTTCAGAAAATGTCTTTTGAAAGACTTTGCTTGTACAGTTAAATTTTTGTGCTTTGACACAATTTTCTATTTTTGCATTCTTCTGTGAAAGGAAGTGCTCTCTGAATATATTTTTTTCACATATTTTTTCAAAAGCCAATAGAAAATATACCAAGACACTAGTGGTACTCTTTTGTCTTCAGTATTTGTAAATACAGTTTGTTAACGCTTGACATTTAACATTTTATTGCTGCAATTCAGTGCTAATTATTGAGGGAAAAAAAGACTTCACAACCCTGTAAAGTGGAAGAATTGTGTATTTTTTTGTACATGTAAAATCACTGCAGCTTTCACTTGTCTCCTGCTGATTATACCACACTTGGATATATATGAAAAAAGAAGGCTTTTTCAATTTTTTTTTAGAATTTTTATTATAAAATTCAAAAGTTCCACTCTAATATACTGAAGACCACTAAAACTCTGGTCCAAATACCACACAAGTCTAAACAGTTATACAACTAAACAACAGCACTTTCCAAAAATACACAGAGCGACCACGACTGACAGCAAAGATGACATTTTAATGAGCAGTGGCACACAACAATCAAACAACACAAGCAACACATTTTTGATATGGCATGTGTGTGTGTGGTTGTCCTACTCAATATGAATGGAATTACAGTTTTGCAAGTTTGCATTTTTCGTTTGCTCCATTTCCAAAACAGTTTGGGAACTCCATGTTCTGTGTGACCTCTGTTCAGGCACATTTGTCACTGTCAAGTCATCAAGGCCACAGTCTCACTCCCACTGGATTAAGAAACTACTATTTATTTGGCAAAATACTTTATTCAACCAAGTTACATTGCTTCAGTTTTCCAAATCTGACATTTATGACAATACTGTATCAATACATTATAACATGGACCATAAGCAACTCATTTTGTCAGGTTGTGATGAAGTAAAAGTCATTAAAACACTGTTGCTTTTCTCCTATGTTCCAGTGTCTTAACTTATTTTAACTTGTTTTTTCGAGAGTCTCAGTCATTTTCACATCAAACACATAAAAAACACCTTCACAATATGGGTTCATACTGTCCTGAAGTCACTAAATCCCACAGAAAACACACAAACACTGGAGGAGCTTTTAATTTCGAGGACTATAAAACAGAATGCATCGAGTCCTTTAATACACTCACGTCTTATTTTAAATATCAGCTAAACCACTCGCCATCTGAGGCAAAGTATTGTTATCCCTGTTTTATTTCCTCTGCTCTCAGACGGTGACAAACACTAATCTGGCCGTGTACGCCAGGTCGGCGAGGTAAAGCAGGAAGTTGAAGGCGGTGAGCACGGCTGCGGCGATCACCCTGGGGGAATTGCGGCCTCTGCTCCCGTAGCTCTTGTCGAACTGGAACACGGGCCAGATGATGGTGGCCGTCAGATACATGACGACGGCCAGCAGCCCGTACGCCGACAGGAACTTGGAGAAGGGGATGGGGAGGCAGCCGGTGAGCTCTCCCACGCACAGCACCACCACGCCCATGGACAGGATGAAGCAGATGCAGTAGACGGCCATGCACCACTTGAGGGCCGCGTGGTGGTCGTAGGCGACCGGGTCGCTGATCAGGATGAAGATGACACAGGCTACGAAGGTCTGGAAGACCTTCAGCAGGCCTGGAGCCGTGGCCATGTAGCCCGCCACCTCCCCGGGCCTGGCTTTGGACAGACTCACCTCCCCCATGTAGGCCACCGCCGCCAGGCAGGAGAAGACCGTGGAGGCGATGCGGTGGTCCCGGACCTCATTCCGGAGGTACTGGTCCTTGAGGAAGAAGAGCGGGAAGATGATGGAGGCTGAGAGGCAGAGGAGCGCGGCGTAGCAGGCGACCGTGATGGGGAAGTTGGACCAGGACACCGGAGCTCGGGTCTGGAGGCCAAACTGCTCCACCAGCAGGACTAGCAGCGTGCAGGCGAAGCTGAACGCCCAGCAGAAGATGCACCAGTCGGCCATGCCCCTGTGGGACAGCTCGGCTCCGTGCGCCGCCACGCTGAACGCCACACAGGTGAACACCAGGGCGGCGAGCCGCACCCACAGCAGCTGGGACGTGGGAAATGCAATCAGTGGCATGGCGGGACGTCACCGTCACTTCAGAGGGAAAAAAAAAATCACTTCTGTGGTCCGGAAAACGCTGAGATAAGTCTTCGATGAGATCCAGAAGTGGCTGTTTGCTCTGGCTCAGTATTTATCACATGATCTGCAGGAGGAAAAGAAAGGTGGAATGAATACAAGGACCATTTTGGAATAATAATGCAATTTAAAAGAATGCAATGAGTTTAAATTTCTTTCAACTTTTTTGTTTTAGAAACTTTTTCTTCTTTTATGTAAAGAAGCCTCATGTATATTAACTGCATCTTTTACAAATATGCTTTTCCGACAAAGTTTGAGTCATCCCTAAATAACATTTTAGCAAGTAAAGACAAAGTAATGCCTGCTGTGACCTGCACACACAGGAAGTTCAAGTCAGACTCTTTTTGCATCAAGGAAAGTCCCTCAGCCTGGAATGCATGAAGAGTTTCTGGCGCCCTCTAGTGTTTCCAGTGGGGTAGTTCTGATGGGGCAGGATGGGTATAGGCAGTTACAGCTGCTCATCTATTACAATGCAGACACAGAGACATATAAAGACACACACAGGAAGAACATGAAGCCTGGAGTCCAGCCGGGGACATTTAAAGTGTGTAATAAAACTGTTAACTGTAGCAAAAATGTTGAATATGGCACGTATCCACAGCCGTAACATTACTTCTGTTCTGTCTGCTCATAAATCCGAGAGAAATCCATATTTTCTCAAGTATTACTCACTGTAAAAAGTTTTAGAACCACTTTTCTATTGTTATCACCACAAAATTGATTTTGTCAACTCTTTGTTTCAACCACAACTGTTTTTAAATCCACATATATTCAATACAATCAAATACATCAGTTTTTATTCATTTCAAATTTGCACAAATATGAAAACTGCAAGCAGCGGTCACATAAGATCGTTGAGAGGTCAAATAAGGAAGATGGGAAGTATGGTGGAGAAGTACGGGTGAATATTCTTACACTCCAATGAAAAGGTTCAGAGTTTGCACATTGCGCCTGTGTATGAGTGTCTTTTTCGCCAACTTAATATGCAAATTATGGTACAATGAGGTGCAAAACAGTTAAACAGATGCACTTTGTTTCTGAGAGTCTGCATGTTTTCCCTGTGCATGTGTGAATTTGTCATTGCTTCCTCCCATAATTCAAAGATCGTGCTTGTTCAGAATAATTCATGACTGAAAACCAGCCGTAGACGTGAGTGTGTCTCTGTGGTCATTCTGTAATAAACTTTTACTTCATTTCACACATTTCTTGATAAATTTTCCAAACATGTAATCAGATACAGTGTGACTACACAGAATTTATCTCCATTGTTTTATGGATATTCAGATTAGATGCATCAATCATTCATTGAACACAAGAGCACAAAAAAAGAATGTTGTTATGAGAAATATAAGTGATGAGTTTTGTGCGTTACCATATGTTTACACATTCCAGAAGTGTTACGAAATCTTGATCTCTGTAACTCCCTGGCACAACAACAGAGTCACGTCATTAAGATGGCATTGTCAGCTTGGTAGAACTCTCAGAGTCACCTAATATGGTCATGATGGTCAATAGTGACTTAATCATATTGGGTTTTTTTTTTTAAATAAAACTAAATACGATGTATTAATTTCCATGCAAAAAGCACAAAAGATGCTCAATGCAGGATTTAATTGTGATTTACGTTGGAGAATTCACTTCTTTTTGCCCCCTTTCAATCAAATATTTCTTTCCTACTTGTTTTTTTCTCTCTTTTTAAAGAATGAAATAAACACTGATGAAGGGAGATGATGTAGAATAGAAACATCTGATCTCAGAAACTTCCAGATACCATGTACATGGAGAAAGATCATGCACTCCCTCCTCATGGTAAAATTGCATTAGCTGTACTAATTGGCTTCCTGTTATGTTGCATAAAGGAAGCAGCTCTGCAGAGCTAATGGCACGTCCACAGGAACCACATCATTCATCATTTTTCAGACATAATTTCAACAGACTGAAGATACAAACAGTTCCTCCCAATAATTCTAATATGGTGGCTGATCTTCAAGAAACCTGCAAGTTTCAACACACACCGATCATGAGAGCCGATGCACATTAATTCCTGTTTGAGCTGCAGAGAGCAGGGCGGTTTTTGGGGTGTGTGTGTGTGTGGCTTCCTGCACACAGGAAACCAGGTTTTGGTTTGCCATTTTGGTTTTGATACCACACATGCCTTGCATACCTACGAGTTAACATAATCATAGCAGGGCGCTGGAAGGAACACAGCAGGGCCGATCGCTCGCAGGCGGGGATGAAATGAGTGAAAGAAAGAAAAGTTTGTTGTTTTACGAGAAAGTCGCTGCACACCTGGAACTTCACTCACACGGCAGAAGAAGAATGTATACTTTGATGAGAAAAATAGACTCAGGAATATCTCGAAGTGAATAAAAGGGAACAATTTACATAAGCGGAAGTTTCTGAGTGTAGAAAGAGGTACTTTAAGTTAAATGTCTTCCCGTTTCAAGTAGCGGACACGCCGCGCCCTGCTGCTCCTCCTGTGCCATTGTGTCAGCCTCTTCTTAAAATAGACCAGGACGCGCACAAACCGATTCCTGCTGAATAGTTAGTGAGGAGAACAGCTGATCCGAGTGTTGCTCTTACCGATTTCCCCGCTCGGAGTTTACTTTTCATGCTTTAGTAAGGCGGTAAGTCCGAGGTGGCTCCGTGCGTCTTTTCCATCCACAGCAGCTCCTCGGAGCGCGCAGCGCAACGCATCCATCCCACGCCCCGCACGCGCCTTATTTGGTAATGTGTGGAAACCCACTTCAGGTCCAGGAAGGCCACAGCAGTTCCTCTTCTCATGGGGTTAATGGTCAAGGGAGAGATTGGAGCCACTGGGGAAAAGAAATCTTAAATTCCGCCTTTTTTCTCTTCTCAGAATTCTGACTTTTTTCAGCTCTCAATTCAACTCAGCTTTATTTATACAGCGCCAATGACAACAGAAGTAGTGTTTACTCATGTTTCAAAACTAAATTCCTGTCTCGTACAACTGGTCAGTGCCCTAAAAATGCATTGCCCGTTGTTCATTTTGTGAGCACTGTAGATGTTTTGGAATTAAGGCAGCGAAGCATTGAAATATCCCTCATCTGCCTCTCTGTCTGAGCCCAGTCCTTCACTGACTTCACACAGTATTTTTATTCACACACAAAGTAGCTTTCATCCATCAAAGTATAACATATCTGACAAATAAACAAAACCAAAAAAAAAGGAAAACTGTATGTAGCCTCACGCAAACTCATTTATGTATGTTATTCATGGTATTACAGTATGCTCTTGACTGATTTCGACAGCTGATCAGACGATTGATCATGTGATGACTGATACAATGAAATGTTGCTGATATGTTTTGCAGAGAAAATCAGACATTAGACATTAGACCATCATTTGCAAAGATGTTTTTAGAAATTGGAACATGCACAATGTGATAAAATGAATGAGAAATACTGTTCTGTTGTGAGGAAATACTAAGTAGTTTGTGGGTTTGTCCATGTTGTTTTGAGAATGTGATTTCCGTTTCGAGAAATGAGTCAAACCATTGGAGAAAAACTGTAAATTAATGAGCTATTGGACAATAATCCTCAAGTCCGTGAAGGGTTTCTTCATTTTGCCATGATAAATTAGTGATCTACTGCTGTGCCCAACGACTGAGTGCGAGATGAGAGCCACCAGTCTTGACTGGGCGGTGGTTCTTGAAACCCGGTAGTGGTTCTTTCAACCGTGTCGTGGTTGTTTGAACTGGGTCCACACATCCGCAGCATCTGCTCTCGCATAGCTGTGTCGATGTCTCAGCAGCCACAAGACCTCATTACCTCATAAGAGCAGGTTGTGTTGTGCTGCTGCCCCCGTTCTTTGCGGTTTCTCACCTTGCTTCTGTCTCTACTAAGTGTTAGATTTATGCTGTCCGCTGCATGCAATGCACTGCATTTAGTATGTAGCACTTCTTACAGCTCTGTTAAAAAAAGAACTGAAATTGTGTGGAACAAGCAGCATGAACAATTTCAACATAAATCAAAAGATATGTAGAACAAGACAGTAAACCTCTAGGAAATAGAATAACTATTAAGACATTTTTTTGTCACTTGTGCTTTTATTAAATTTTCATGACAATATAAAACAAAACAAAAACAAACATGAACATATCTGAGTACACTTAAAATGTGTTTGCATGTACAATTACCATTTTGCCCATCTCTTCTACATTTGTGGTTCTTTTAATCTCAGTCTGTGAATGTCTTCTATTGTAGCTGTCCATTGATCTTCTGTTAGTATGTCCACCTTCCCCCATTTCCTTGTTATACATTTTTTTATCTGCAATTAACAAGATCTTTACCAGAAACTGATCAACTTTTTGAATAACGCCGTATCGGAAATTACATAGCTAAAGAAGTTCAGGGTCCCAAGGAACTGCATGAGCCAAAATTTTACACAGGACATTGTATTTGTTTTTCCAAAATTCTTCAAGTTTTGAACATTTCCAAAATATATGAGAACGGTCAACCATTAAGACATTTACTTTCACCTGCCCTCACAGTATCAGTTTATTATTACCAATCAAACAGGTAGGTTATAGAGCAAAAGGCATACATTTCACACATGTTTGAGAAAAAACAAACGCGTAACAGCAAAAGAGTGAGGTATTTTATTATGTGGGTCAAGCAGCATAAGAACAACATGAACATAATCCTTTCACAAGAACTTACTGAGTCCCTCTGAACACACAGGTTGGTTGTGTTTTTTTTTTTATTCTTGACTTACAGAAACTAGAAATATTGCAGACTGTTCCACCAGTGCCGGTCTCAGCAAGATACACCCAGTAGAGGTCATCAGATCATCATAGGACAAACACAGAAAGACAGACAACCCACACACTCGCATTCACACCAGGGGGCAATTTGGGCTCTCCAGTGAACCTCATGCATATTTTTGAATTATGGGTGGAAATCAGAATACCTGGAGGAAAGCCATGCACACACTGGGAGAACACGCAAAGCACACAAAGAAAGATGTGGCTGGTAATTGTAGCAGGATTTTCAAATCGAATTATTTCTCCCAAAAATAATTGTCTCAAGTAGATAGACTTTTTATTTCTGTAAAAGACTGGCAACACAGTATTGAGCACTGATGTTCCATTATATCATGTATTGATTTGTAGTAATAAATACAACTTTCTTGAAGCAATGTCTTTCAAAAAAATGTATATTTGCATCATTTATTTTAGGTGCGGGTGTTTTTACACATTCAACCTGAATGCATCAATCAGCTTCACCGACTGCAGGAGAAGGAGTGTTGTGCCAAAGGTCAGGAGACAATACATAAACACAACACGTGCTTCGATGTTTAATATGACAAATCAATCATGCATTCTGTGGTTTTCACGAATTTTTAACTTGTAATGTGACAGAAAATGAAGAAAATGCCATCAAGGGTTAAAGAAGTTTAAATTGCATGCAGTAGCGCCGTCTGGCCGCTGGGCGGTGCTGTTTCACCGCTTCAGACGCCTGATCTTTGAGGACATGGTGGTGGATCAGAAGCCAGTCGGGACATCAAGATAACAACACAGCAGGCACCATTACTTCTCGGAACTGTGGCCGCAAAGGGAAATAAATATAACAGCAGGGATTGCGGATAAACGTGGATTCTTCTGGAAGGCCTCAGGAGACACACGGGTCCCGCTGTAACTGTGTTCATTTTTTGGGGGTAAAGAAGACCAAAGGTGGCACCGTATTGCCTTCTGGCTAAGTCGCTAACCATGCAACTTTGTGTCTGAATCTGCACGCTAAAAGCCTCCGCCGGGATTTGCATGGACCCGGAGTCCCCATGACCGGCTTTTCGCCTTGAGGACACAGCCGGCTGGCCAGCTCGGCGCGGCGGGGCTGACTCGCGTCTCGCAGCCGTGCACTGAGTGCTTCGGTTCGGCGTGAGCTGGAACGCCATGCCGCTGGTTGGAGGTGGCCCGTTCGCGGAGCTAACTTCCACAAGCTAACGCTAGCTGGACATCAGAGGCCGCTTCAGGTTGTCGACAGGATCTCCCGGGTTGGCTAATTAGATAACCCCAGACGCACCTTTCTCTGGCCTTTTCCTCCTCACTGTGCTCGCTCTGCGTTGCGGAGGGACTCGTTAATGTTAGCATACTTGCTAATTAGCTCGTTTGTTAGCGAAACCAGTCGTAGCCTCTTGGTTTCGTCCTGATTGTTTACACTGTGCTAACATTCATTTCTAGACACTTACAGTCAGCCTGGAAAGTGGTTTGGAGATGCACTGTTTACTCGTTAAGCCTGGGTACGTCGTGTCGTATGTGGAGTAATTTGCACTAACCTACCAGTACAGGTCATATGACGTTTTAAATCACTTTCAGTTTAGCCACCTTAGTTTGTTTGTGTGGGATTATCTTGCTCGGCACACAGGCTTTTGTGTCTGCTGTGAAGGAAAAGGTCACTAAACATCTAAGTTAATCCAGTGCTGATAGCTCTATTTTGAGTGAAATAAGTGAATTCTGTGTGGTAAACTGAACATTAGCTCCAGGCAGGCTCTGAAAGGCAGGGCTGTTGTTGACCTGGAGAATAACAAGACATATCAGCCACTCATTCATGATTCATGACCTCTGAGGAAGCAGACTGCTCTTTATCTGCTGCACCAAGCCACTAACAGTCTTTGTTTCTTGTATTTATTCTAACTAGAGACGTACACTAGTGAGTGCATGAGCAATAGCCACGTTTAAGGGTTGGATTTAGCAGCACTTTCATTTAAACCCCTATAAGTAGGACTCCTGCTGTGGATGGGAACATGAAGACCCCTCTGTCTGATCTGAACCTGCTTCTGAGTAGCTCCAGGATCTGATAAAGGAAAGGAAGAAAAAAAAAGCCCAACAGAGGGGGCCTTATTGTGTGGACTGTGAAGTGAAGAGGAAAGAGATGAAGACGCAGATAATGAAAGAGGCCCAGGTACAGTGTTGATCCCACACCAGGAAGGAGACAGGAGTGTCACCGGGCTGCAGACATGAGCCTCCGCCAGCCCACCTCCACCCTGGACAGGTACGAGACACAACACGCAGTCACAACATCCTCCCAAATGTTAGGATCCACAGATCAACTCTGAGACATGGTTCAGTGGAAGATCCAGGTTGATGATATTGGAGGTGATTATGGAAGGAATGTAACTCTGTTTAAAGTAATACCCAGATGTGTTGTGGTGGAGAACTGTCTGACACCAAGCTCTTCTTTAAAGCATGGAACAAGGTCTTCAGCGGTGGCTGTTGTGACACGGACATTAGTATTATTGCTGCTTGGTATCAGGCCAACTGCAATAAGCAGGAGTATTTCCGGCAAGTGTTGTGATAACAGAATGATTTACCAAAAACACAAGCAGTCACGTAGATACAAAAGTCCCCGCGCTTTGAGACTCCTTCCAGATAACAGTTCTTTTCCCCCAATTTATACCTACTGGGTGGGATTTTTTAATCTGATTTGCCAAATATGTTGACTCACCAGAGCTTGGAAACACACACTCCCACACGCAGTGATACGTCTGTGTTATATTGTACGTGTACTGTTTTAATAAACGGTTTAATCTTAACTCATTCTTATGATTTTGGCCCCTGAGTGTCATGGCTGAGCACCAGTGGAACAGGCATTCACCAAAAATCATGTGAATATGTCAAAATTTGACTTAAAAAAGGTGTAATTCAGCCCATCCCTGTGACATGAATGACTTATTAAACACTGCACTAATATTTTTAATATTACTGCAGTGTTTAGGGGGTGTTAGTAGGTCTCTGCGCATGCCTTTGTAAATGAAAAATAACAGTGTTTTCCTCCAGAGTGTCATGACTCCCAGACCAGAATATTGTGTACAATGTCTGAGACGATTAAAAAAAAATTAATAAAAAATAAGTAGTTGCACCCAGATGAGATTAGGGAATATCAGTCACAACAAACTCATCTCAGTTATAAAGTCTCAACATCGCTTCGCTGTGTCGCATCCTCTACTTTCAGTAATCTATAAGAGTATGACAGGCTGGATGGATGGTTTTAATGCTTTCTTCCTTCCTGCTGATCTCTCCTTGTACTTCACTCTCAATGTTTCCTCCTCTCTCCCTCTGTCCGGCCTCGCTTCTTTTCTGCCACGCTTCGCTTTCAGCCCTTTCGCTGCTTGGTGAGTTTTCCCGCCTTCTGCTTCTCTCGTTGCTTTTTAATGCGAACGGCGCACTTTTCACCACGTTGTTTCTACCTCCGCAAATAAACTTCACACCTGAAATGAAGATATTTGTGTTTCACACTGTATTAGTCTTTATATTCCATTCATGAAAGGTGCCACTTTTGTAAGAAAATTGCATTTGTGGGATCAGCCCTTGAAAAATTCTGCTGTTGGCTGAAGTCGGCACATGTAGATATACAGAAGGTTTTGATACAATTGCCTTTATGTTGAGATTTTAATGATTTCCAGTAGTATTTGTTTTTTTGTAGAAAGTACTGATATTTTCATTTCATTATAGATGCTCTGTACCTTAATAAGGAAAAACTTTAAAATTTGAATTTATATCTTTTAATTTCACTGGTCAAGATGAAATTGGCCCCTGAACTAAAACGTGTTTCACAGCCCTGATTTATCAAGAAAATGGCTTTTTCATTTCATTGCATTTATTGCCAAGAAGCATTGAGGGAGTCCAGCAAACACAAATTTCTTCACTCTTCTCATTCTTCTTTCCATTGCAGACTCCCTTCTTTCTACTCATCACCTTCTCTTCATCCCTCTTCCTTCAGCAACCCTGTCTTTTGTTATTTATTCTCCCTTCGCCCGCCTCAGCCTGTTCGAGGGAGGGTTTTCATTTTTTTTTAGTTATTGTATGTTTTAAGTTGGCCTGCTTGACATGATTCCACACTCAGCCTCTCCTTCTCCCTCGTTCCTCCACGCCAGGCTCACCAGTCTGACAATCGGGGACTCGGAGCGCAAATCCTCCTCCACACAGCAGAAAGAGCAAACGGCGGACGTCTTCACGGAGGCTACAGGTAACGTTGGGCTCTCCTCACCGGCTTGATTGTTTTGATTTGAGAGCTGTTTTATAGAGTTTATACTTGTGCTGTGGTGTCAGGTCCTGGGCTCGTCCAGAGATGTGTGGTGGTGCAGAAGGACCAGCTGGGATTCGGCTTCACCGTGTGCGGAGAAAGAGTCAAGCTGGTGCAGAACGTGCGGCCAGGTGAGGACGCTTCCACACAAGATGTGTTTATTTACTCATTTTCAAACTTTATGCATGTATGGTTACAGAACTGAGAAAAAAAATGACAAATCTGATGAAAAGTTTGTAGACAATCTTAAAAATGACTCTAATCCTAAAGCACACCGCAAAAATAAAGTTAATTTTTGAATTTACTTCACTTAGCTTGAGTTCAGAAGAACTTTAAATGCTTTGTTTTTCAAATATAGTTCAATTCAAATGATCATAAGACTGTTGAAATGACTTGTTTTTGATCATTGTTCTCTGTGTTACTTTTACTGTTGACATGCTTCTGAAAATGTACGCAGCCATTTCTACACTGATGCTGTGTACACTGCACAGTTTCAAACTTTTAAAACGTGTATTTTCATTTACATCAGGTCAAAATATGATTGGATTTCAGGAAGATTTAAGAATATCTTATTTAATGTTTCAGGTTAACAAATTAAAATTTTCACTGTTTGATTTCAATAAAAAAAAATATGTTTTTCTTTGTGTTAAGATGGATTTTTTTAGCATGTTTCTGTGTGTCTCTCATCAGGTGGTGCAGCGGTCAAGGCCGGGGTCCATGAAGGAGACCGGATCATAAAGGTTTTCTCGGCTTTCTCACACGATGAATCGACGGCTGTGCGTCTCTGCCTGAATTCATTGTTAATTCTCTTGAACTTTCTCAGGTGAACGGCTCCTTGGTGTCTTCCATGTCGCATCACGAGGTGGTCAAGCTCATAAAATGTGAGTTTAGAATCAGTAATCGTCGCCACTTCATCCTTTCCTCTGCAGATGTTTCCGTTACTCTTTCCTCTCGCCTCGCAGCTGGAACCTACGTCGCTCTGACGCTACAAGGGCCTCCGCCGTCAGCCGCCTCCCTGCCTTTAGAGCCCCTCCCCACTGACCTTCCCCCCAATCAAAGAACGTCTCTGGGAGGAGAGGCCCCGCCCCCTCCGCCCCCACCCCTGCCCTCTGGGCTGGGCATCTCCCCTTCCCAAAGAATCACGGGGCCCAGGCCACTGCAAGTGAGTCAACCTGCCAGCGTAAACACCATTTATACTCATTTACCAGCTCCAAACGGCGTGTTTGGGCCGCAGGAGCGATATCAGGCCAGATAAAAGACATGGTTTGCATTCTTTTAGGACCCAGAAGTGCAAAAACATGCCAGTCAGATACTCAGGAAAATGCTGGAGCAGGAAGAAGCTGAACTGCAGGTATGCAAGTACAAAAAAGAAAAAGTGCTGTCCTCGTTTCATCTTGCTGTCTTTTACCTCAGTGTGAGCAAAAACACACTTTCTACTGAAGCACGCATGCTGGCGTTCAAGCATTTTTGTGTAAATCTATTGACTGCAGCCGAAATGTTGCGATGGATAATCGGATAACTGTGTGTTTGACGTGAAGGGTCTGATGGACGAGCAGCTGAAGAACCCGTCGCCGTCACTGGAGGAGCGGATCGAAAGTGCCAAGAGGAGAGCTCACCAAGTCCGAGTCAAGATTCAGCAAGATCTGGTGAGACCCCCACCTCATATCTGTCTTTTAGGATGTTTACTATCTAATAATACATCTGACAAAAATCTAGTAATTCATGATCGCATATTTGGTTGTTTGAATAAGGGATCACAAATGAATAATCTGATATTTGAACTTTAATTCCTCAAAGATAAAATTTTTTTTTTTTTAAACACTGTTGGGGAAAAAGACTGGTACATAATAATCATTTTAATCATAAAAATTGTTATATAAAAGCTTAAAATGCCAGTAATGTAGTGAAGAGAAAACAGGTGAATAAAACTGAATTGATGGCGTTAAAGAGTGATGTGCTTTCTTTGCTTGATCTGAAATCTAACTTGTGCTTTGTTTACTTTTACAGGAGGGAACAAAGTTAGAATCTATTTCAAGCTACGTCATTGCTGGGGAAGGTCTGTGGGTTTTTTTCTTTAATTTTTTATGTGTTTTTCAATCTTCACTTCCGAGGGTTTAAACTATGAATAAAAGTGATTGAAGTTGTGGGTTTAAAGTGATTTAAACCCTCCTCTGCTCCTCAGGACGAGTGTCAATGGACTCCAGTGAAGGAGACATGGAGGTGAGGCCAGTCTCCACCTCTATAAGCGTGAGTGTATATGTGTGTGTGTGTGTGCTTGTGCACGTGACGATCCCGCTCATCCCGTTACCCTCGTCCGTCCTCCCTCCCTCCCTCCCTCCCTTCCTTCCAGGCATTTGAGAGCCCCCACTCCTCCCCCTCATTTTCCTTCAGGACCTCCCTACACCGACGGCAGAACTCCGACACACACACCCTGTCTGACTTGGTGAGATTGACACACACACACACACACACACACACACACACACACATACACACACATGCACAAAGCTGACTTAGGAATTCCTCTATTTTTCAGGTTATTTTGAATTGTTTAGGAAGAATAGATTAGATTTGAATAGATTTGAATAGATTAGGAAAGATCCTAATCTATTTTAAAGCCTTGCATCAGTTTAGGAAAGAGTTTTTTTTTCTTCATACAGTTGTGTGAATGAAACCTCACACAGTGAGAATAAAAACCCCAGAACCCTTTAAATGACCTGAAACACACAGCAAAGTTACTTATTTTCTAACAACAAACACACCGTTAAAAGATCCTTAAAGAAGCTCTGTTTTAGTAAAGTGGCTTTTAAACGTTGCGCCACTTTACAACAGTCTTTTTATAGTAATTCTCACTTTTCTGTAACTAAAAAACATGGATTTCATCTTTAAAAGACGTCAATAAGGCTTTTCTGTTTCCACACTAAAATGGAGGAGGCATCATCTGAAATCCAGTGCTGAAGAGAATGTTTCCTGACAGAATGTTTTAATATTAGGTTTTTATTTATGATTTTTATGTCAGTTACAAAAGCACTAGAAAAACCTCAGAAAGAGGAAAAAACAGATGAAGTTTAAGTTCCATTTTCAGGAGAAACACGGAAGAGTTGGAAAGTAAATGTAGTTTTTTATTGTGTTTCTTCATCTTACACTGATTGTACAGAGCAGGAGCTGCTGGCCTGCTGCTTCATTTACAGTCAAACTTCGCTTCCTCTCACAGTTTGTTGTCAGCTGTTTTTCCTCATAAGAATCCATGTAGAAGTAATTAACCCCTCCCTGACTGAATGGAGAGACATATCTGAGACATGGACGCCGTCCTCGATCTATTCTCCTTTTGTACTTCTCATCATCTTAAGCTCTCTTGTCTCATGTTGTGTCTTATGAAAGAAAATATCCACCAGAAAGGTGCAGTACAGTTGAAGCGGCTGTTGTGCACCATGACTGTTACCTGCTGAGTTTGACTGTTTTTCTTTCCATTTGCCACCGTCTGTGTTCTCCTCAGCCCCCCTGCAGTGACTGCTTGAAGCGTTCACCAGAACAATTTGTAAATAAGTAGAAATTAATTGGTTTTAATCATGACAGTTGCTTTGATTAAATGTAGAGGGAAGCAGTGAGGCTGAAAACAAAACGTCTCACCACAGTCCTCCTCTCATGTGTCTCGTTTTGCACTGCATGAGCACTTTATGAATGAGGAATGAGCGAGTCGTGTCTTCCAGGACGTTAACCGGTGTTTCTTTTGTTAATGAAGTCTGTGTTTTTGTTTTCCAAGCCTGGAAAACCTCAGATCATCGGACCCGAGGAGGAAGATGAAGATGGTTATGCCTTTAATGAGGTGAGGACGCACTTCTTGCTTTACTGTTTTTTTTTTTTTCTTGCAAATGCAGACTTTTTTTTAAAAAACTGTTTGGTTTCAGATGGACGGCCCGTTCCAGGACATCGAGTTGTTAAAGTCCCGCCCGGCGCACATGACGGTGTTCATGAGATACGTCTTCACTCAGCTTCTGGACCCCAACCCGCTGGTCAGTCCGATCTCACCAAACACTGGTTTCAGTCGTATCTTATTGTGCTTCCAGAATCTTTTATTTGAATTTTTTTCCATTAACGATTTGCTTTCATCTCCATCAGCTGTTTTACTTGTCGGTGGAGGCCTACCTGGGCTCCAGCACGAAAGACGCCCGTGCACTCGCCCCTCAGATCTGCTCCCACTTCCTGGATCCAGACGCCGTATGTACCGACGTCAAGCGTACTTTTGCCATTTCTTCATTGTAACGTGTCTGAAACATGAAACCTTTTGTTTCCCGTAGCCTCTGAAAATCAAAGTACGAGACGAGTACCTGTCAGATATCGGTAAGCCGACTGAAAGATCACTGTAATTTTTAGCTTTGCTTGTTTCAGTTCTTGCTCACTGCTACATTCATGAACAAAACAAATGCAGCGTTGGTTGAAAATTTGATTTGTCTGAGGCGGCCGGAAGTTGAGTGTGATTTCGGTCGTCTTTTCAGAAAGTCGGCTCCAAGCTCAGGAGGACATCCGGGGGCCTCTCTCAGAGCTGCAGCAGCAGGTGCTGCCCGACATCCAGGACCAGATTCAGGACTACAGGTGTGTTACTATCAACTAACATCAACATCAATCCATACGTGTGCAACACAGAACTTTGTTGTCTCTAATTTGACACGTGACGCCACAGTCATGCTGAATACTGAGAGAATCAGGCCAGCCTTTAAAATCTCAGCTAGTTACAAGTATTACCATGTTGCAACAAAGCACCAAAGGCTCATACAGGGACCGTGTTGAATGTATTTTCATTCAAATATTGGTACGATATAAATAATAGATCATTAATAGTAGAACGTGTGTGTAGCGTCCTGGAGTGGTGTGTGGATGAAGGCAAAATGTGATTTGAAATAGAAATTAATTTGAAGATTATCAAAATTGAAACAAAGCATACAATTAAAACCACTTAAATCTATATGTAAATTTATTTTTCTATTATCTTTGTCATCAATTTGCAGTCTGAACAGCTGCTATTTCTAAATTTTCACTTTAAACATGTTGAACGAGATCGAGTTGAGTTTAAACGTACAGTATATAGAAAAATATAAAGAAACTTCAGTAAATAATCTTCATAGCAGCAGTGAACATGTCTAATGTGAATTCTACTATTGTGTGTTCAAGTAGAAATATTCAACCATCGTTTAATTTTCAACAAATGTGACTCTTTTTTGAAATGCCACTAGAGGGCGTGTGTGTACCGGAGTTGGAGAATCAGTGCAGCGTTAACAGGAGTGTTGTTGTGTTGTGGGAGCAGGAACAAGCAGATGATGGGTCTGGGCTCCCTGTTCGGAGAGGGAGACCTGCAGCACCTGGACGGAGACCCCAGCAAAGAGAAGCAGGTGGTGGACCGACAGGTCACGGCCCTCTGGGAGATCCTGTGAGTCTGTTTTCACGCTTTCCTCTTCCTCTCACTTAAAAACTGTGAAAAACCTGTAGATTTCGTTCCGTCGGCTCGCTGACAATACAGTGAATTACGTCCCGGCTCGTTAAATGAGTGTGACTTGAACACACAGTCAGCCGGGTTTCCCCGGCAACGCGGCTGGTCGCTCTCGCCGCTATAAAACAGTTATTGCAAAGTGGAAGACGGCGCTGCCATAACAAAGGTCGTTGCCCTCGGCCGCGAAAGCCTCGAAAGCACATGACATTTACTCCTTTCACTCGACTCCCATTCACGCCGGTTCCCGTGACCGGTCTGCGGCGTCACACACGGCGTCTTGAGGTGGAGTTTGTACCTGAGCGAGCAAGAGAAAGCTAACATTTTTATGCCTTTTTGTTTCCACTGCAGATCCAAGCATGAAGAAGACAGAAGGTAAAAGCAGTGAAGAAACGTTGTTTGCTTGTTTACCATCACCTCCCCCGCCGGGTTCGTCTTCTCACGCCTGTGTTTGCTCTGTGTGTTTGTCTCCGCCCGCCGCCCCCAGTTCCCCTCTGGCGTCGGCCGTGCTGCTCTACCTGCGACACTCTGGGATCAAGCTCCGGGACTCCAAGGTCTTCCCCGGCCTGAGCACGGAGAAGGAGAAGTGGCTCGCGTTCCTCAAGACCAAGAAGGTAAGCGGTGGATCTGACTTCTCCAGGGGTGAAAGTGCAGTGACGTGGCCGCTGTGGTGGAAGTTTAGCAAACTTTATTATAAATATAGAATATGGTGAATTTGTCAAACAAGATTTCTGGGCTGCATTAAAAATTGAATGTTTTTCCACATTATTTTTATGAACTATTGTTGTTCCAGGTCTCTATTTATTTGTTTATTTATTTATTGAACCATCTTTTTTGCCCCACTGTTTTTTTTTTTTTTTTTTTTTTTTTTTTTTAAGTTTTGTGATGGATGCTCTGTTGTTCTTTTTTCCCAACATCATCCAGTTTTCTCTGCGGATCAATCCCATAATGCTTTGCACTGACATTTGGAACATGCACACATGATTCCACATTTAGGTTTACATGGAAGTATTCAAGAAAGGTGTGTTAGCTCAACTAATCAAACACGGTTCTTTCAAAATTGAAAAACTAAAACATTCTTATTATTTATTGTCTGAACAAAAAGAAATACTTTTTCATAAATTTGTATCATCACTGATTTCATTAGTCAGGCTGTTTTCTGGAGAAATGAGGATTTTACTGCCAGCCTGATGAAAAGTTAATCGTCCAGTGTTTTAACCAGATGGAAATATTACATGCTATATTAACATGTGATGCTTCTCTCCACAGCTGCCTGGTGCCAAGAAAGAGAAAGATGGAGAGGACAAGAAGAGAAATCCCATCCTGAAGTACATCGGCAAACCCCGGACCACAGCACAATCCAGTAAATAAACACACACACACACACAGTTCATTTACAAACTATTATCAGCAACTTTGATCTTGGTGAATTCTGCAAAAATATGTCCAAATTGTGACCGACCATAAGGGCAGTATGAATGTATGTGATATCTCTATCTTGAATTTTTATCTATTTTACAGTAATTTGGGGTTGTTTCAGTTGATATCTGACTCAGACGTGCCCAGCATGACCATAACCTATAAAACCAACTGTTTGTGAATGTTTGTAAGCGTGGAGATGTTGGCCGCATGGTGCCGCTCTCAGCTAATGATGGAACTGAAAAGAGTTCAGATTTACGTTTAACATTCTCACTTGTCTGATTTTGATTCTGTTCACCTTGTTTATCCTTTTGTTGATCCATGTCTTTATTTCTTATGGTTTTGTTTTTCTGATTTGCTCCTTTATTGGTTTCTTTCTTTTATTGTTGTTTTTTTTTCATTTTTATTTTTAGCATTCCATGTCCCGTTGTCTCCCACTGAAGGTACTCGCTCTCCCGTCTTCAGTTTTAATTTTCAACACACCTTTAAAACGTTTTTTTCTTGATTTTAAACATTTTCTTACTCATGAAGTTCTCCCTGCTGATAGTTTAGACGCCACTGTTTGATCGTGCGGTTAAACGAAGTGATGTCTGTGCCTGCAGTCCGTCCCGGCAACGTGAGGAACATCATCCAGCAGTTTGAGAATCACTCGGACACGACGGGCGAGGAGGGCGGCGAGGCCGCCGAGCATCAGAGGCTCTCCTCCAGCAGCCTGGGCGACGACGCCATGGACAGGTCAGTGTCTGCAGTAGGGGTGGGCGATATGGCAAAAATGTCATATCACGATTTTTTTAAAATCAATATCACGATCACGATTTTATCACAATTCTTTTTTATATTGATTTTTCTAGACTAATTTGCAAGTTTGACCATTTTTTCCCCAATGTTAAACATATAAAACGTATAAAATGTATTTAAACATGTAAAACCCTAAAAGGAAAAAAAAGACGATTTAAGCCAAAGAAACTGGCTTTAATTTAAATAGTACAGGTTTTTTCTAATCAAAATGTGCAATGAACACAAACATAAAAAGTAATGAACAATAGAGTGCACTTTTGTAACAAAAAAACTAAACACACCAAACAGATTATTAAAAAGGAAAGGCTCAATAAAAATGCAAACTTGTCTGGTTACCTCTTAAAGGGCAACAATTTAGAACAAAAACAATTTAACTTTAATATCTATAACCTGAGTGAATAATACTATAATGCTTGAGCACTATTTTTTGTTCAGAGATCTAAGCTTTTATCTCCTTTTAAAAATGAGGTAAAAGATAATGAAAAATAAAGTACACTTTTGTTACACAAAAAACTGAACATATCAAATAGCTTTTTAGCAGTTTTAATGGGATACAGTTTTAATAGTTGCGCTATATGACCACTAGAGGGCTCTGTCTCCATTGAAATACAGCCCCTCATAATCCCATTAAATCAAAGACGTTCCACTAGTTATCAGACTAAAGGGCCGTTTCAGCTGTTACCTTGATGTTATGTTCACTAAGTGTCTTTTCACATTTCTGTGATTTGTTGTATATAAAATCCCTCATGCTAGCTTGTGAACTGCTAGCGGTAGCTAGCATTAGCATCGGTGCTAGCTTCAGCGTCTCTCTCTCCAGCTTTTAGGGGTGTTTCTATGGCGGCTGATCTCTTGTAGATCCTGTACTGCTGCTGTAAACCAGCTCTGCCTGACACAGCCTCCACCCAGCAGTAGTTGCAGTTAGAAGAGAGAAGCTGTCACACCGCGCTGCGCTCGTTGTCAGCTGCCTTTGCGTCCCCGAGTCAACATGAACGCAGCACTGGCTGTGGCTGCGTTTTTGTTTTGTTTTTGTTTTTGTTTTTAATCGTCATTAATGTTGCTTGTATGCATGTATCTATTATGTATGTGGAGAACTGCACTAGAGGGAATATTTAGTTAATATTATATGAAGCTTTCAGATAACATCACTCCAAAAATTATATATAGGTGAAAAAAGAACGAGGCCCAATAGACGATTTAACGATCTTTCTGATTTATGAGATCGTCCCGATGTTATACCATATTGGCCCGAATGTAAGACGATGTTTTTTTCCAGAAATTGCATCCTAAAAAGTGGGGTCGTGTTATAATCGCGGACTTACGGTAGATGGTCACTACCCATCCGCGCCACTAGATGGAGCCAAAGTATCACTGACCAGAGAGCGAGTGGAGCGATGAAATGAGATCAAATGATCTGATGAAAAATGGCGGATCATCTGGAACAAAGGGGCTGAACGCTGGACAACTGAGCAAACAACAGAGGCGAAGTTATGATACCAACTTTAAACTGATGGTGATCAACGCAGCAGAGTCATCAAACTACTGCCAAGCCGCCAGGAGATCTGGTGTAGCAGAGTGGAGAGCACAGAAAAAAAAACGCCCACAGAATGGTAACGCTATGAGAAAAGCTTTCCGTGGTCTCAAGAGCGCTTCAGAGAGACTGATAGAAGGGTGAGTGAATACGTCACTGAAGAACGGAAAGATAGAATGCCCACCACCAGAGCCTGATTCAGCTGAAGGGACTGGAAAGTTATTTACATCATTTATGCAGTTTTGACCCCTTGAGGTTCTTATTTGTTGCTTATTGTTTCTTATTTTGAGAAAGAGAATATATTTTTTATTCAATACTGTAGTAATATTTTTTCATTTTATATCTCGTGAAATGTTATCTCAGTTGTGAGTTTTTGAGTTTATAATAATTGAATAATAAAAAGTTGTTTTATGAGTGACCTTATTGTCTTCAGCGTTTTTTTTTTTTTTTTTTATCACAAAATGATCTTTGACAAATAGGGGCCGTGTTATAATCGGAGTCGTCCTATATTCGGGCCAATACGGTAATCCTTAACGATCTTAAATCGTCATATCGCACATCCCTAGTCTGCAGTGCATGTAGCTTGGCGCTCCTGTGACTTATTGACAGAAATATTTGACAGATAGTGATGACTGGTGGACGGATCTTCCAAAACGAGTCCTCTCTGTCACTCTCTTCCAGCCCAACGGTGTCGGTGCGTCTGGCCCGCAGCGAGTCGCTGAAGGCGCAGGGCGAGGGCCGCCGGCGGGGCGGCGCCGCCGCGGGGAGCGAGTCCGTCCCTCGCTCTCGCAGCGACGTGGACATGGAGGACTGCGGCGAGGAGGGCGAGGCGGCCGGCCTCAGACCCCTGCAGCACAGCGCCTCGTCCTCTGCGTCCAGCAGCTCGGCACGGTACACACACACACACTCGCCGAGCGTTTTCCTGTGAATTGACGATTTCTCCCGCCAGCAGAGGCCTCCGATCCGGACTTCAGCTACCCGCTCTTTATCCACTACGCTGCAAAGCTTCAAAGCTCTTTCTGAGAAGTTTAGGTTTTCACTCCAACTGTCTCCGCTCTCTCTCGCACTCAGGTCTCTAGAGAACCCTACACCCCCATACACCCCTCGGTCCAGGCGCAGGTGAGTCACCTCGAAGCCCCCGAGATAGACCGCTGATAGAAATCCTCATGACGACGGCAGGCCACAGAATTCAGACGTTTTCCCAGTTTGGTTTGTAAAACTTTGAATCTCTAAAGTTATTCAGGATAAATTCAAAGTTCTCCTTTCTGTTTGTGTGCACTGAATTTTTAGGAGTGTGGACTCGCCGCTGGCTCTGCTGCCTGACGCCGCGGCGCCGGACGACGAGGCCTCGGAGCGCCAGAACTGGCAGGACACGGTTCCCCCTCAGCTCCTCGCCACGCTGAGCCCGCGGGAGGTGGAGCGGCAGGCCGTCATCTACGGTACGAGTTGATGTTGATAAACATGTTTTCAACCCGCTGACTCAACTCAATACATTTTATTTGAATTTGCAGTCTTTCATCCAACATAAGGTGGAATATATAGACCAGGGGAGGTGGTTCAATCCCTCCAAACAAATCCTGTCGTTCTAGAAATTATATAACACTTACCCTTTCAGTGTTTTTTCTCATTTAAAGGTGCACTGACTTCCTTTCTCTTCCTCCTCCTCAGAGCTCTTCACCACAGAGGTGTCCCACGTGCGCACCTTGAAAGTCCTGGATCAGGTCTTCTTCCAGAAAATGCAGTCTGTCCTCAACTCCGAAGAGCTGGCCTGCATCTTCCCGAACCTGCACCAGGTCTACGAACTGCACGGTGCGTCTGCAAACCGGCGAAAGAAAAGTCATGTTAACGAGTTTGAAATGAGTCTAGATATGGATATGACATATTGTTGCTTCTGCATCATTTCCTTCTGCAGCAAGTCTTTGTGAGGCGATGAAGAAGCGACGGGAGGCGTCCATCGTTCAGGAGATTGGGGACGTAATGCTGGCCAGGGTCAGTTCAGCATCCAGATTTTCTCGCTCTCTCGGCCCTTCGTGACGGTGGTTGTTCTTGTCGCTGATCGTTGCCGTGCGTTTTCAGTTTGAAGGTGCGGCCGGAGACGAGTTTCAGGAGCAGGCGTCGCTGCTGTGCGGCCAGCAGTCTCAGGCTCGAGAGCTCATCAAGAACAAACGGCGGAAAGACCCCCGCTTTGCTCACATAATCCAGGTACAGACAGCGTAAATAACAGTGCAAAAGTTAAAACAGTGGTTAATTCACTTAATTTTCTCCTTCCGAACTCAAAAGCTTTGAAAGGAAATCAGTGTTTCATGTAAACTCCCTGGAGGTTGTGACTGGGCTGGCTTGTGGCTTGTTTCAGGAGTGTGAAGCGAGCCCTCTCTGTCGGAGGCAGCAGCTCAAAGACCTGCTGGTGGCCGAGATGCAGAGACTCACCAAGTACCCGCTGCTGCTGGACAACATCCTCAAACACACAGAGGGTGAGCGCTCGGGAAGCGGCCGGCCTGTTGGGAAACGCAGAGAAACGATGAAACGGCGGAATCCATTTATTTCCCTCCGTTTGCAGCCGCTTCGCCGGACCTCCCCTCGCTCCAGCGTGCGCAGGCGTGCTGCAGAGCGATCCTGCAGGCCGTCAACGAGGACGTCCGGGAAACGGAGCACCGGCAGCGGCTCAGCCAGTACCAGCGCAGACTGGACGCTGCGCCGCAGTTCAAGGTTTTACAGCAGTGCATCTGTTAGAAAATACTTCCAGTTAAACCGATCGGTGTATTTAAAGTGTTTTGTTTTTGTTCTCCTCGCGTTTTAGAGTCTGGACCTCACCACAAAGAGGATGATCCATGAAGGGCCTCTCACCTGGAAAGTTAGCAAAGACAAGCGGATCGGTCAGCAAAAACAGCAGCTTAAGAGACTTTTTTAACCAAAACCTGTTGAGTTGAATGTCATTAAATCGTTGCTTGACGTCTGCTGGTTCCATCAGAGATCCAGGCGCTGCTGCTGTCGGACTGCCTGGTCCTCCTCCAGAGGGGTCCGGACGACCGGCTGCAGCTGCGCTATCCGTCCCGCTGGCTGGGTGGCGGCGGAGGCGGCGGCGGAGACAGCAAGACGTCCTTCAGCCCCGTGGTGAAGCTGGACTCGCTGCTGGTCCGCTCCGTCGCGACAAGTAATCGCTCTGGTTACATTTAGAGTTTTTTTTGTTTTTTTTTTTTTTTAATTTATTTAGTTACAGACATGAACACCCTTTCTTTTCTCTCCAGATAACAGAGCCTTGTATGTGATCAGCGCCACGGAGCGGCAGATCTACGAGCTGGTGGCCGGAACGCCGTCGGAGAAAAACATGTCCGTGCCGCCTTGTTTTCTCGTCTCGGGCCGTCCGATCCTTCAGAAACACGACTCCAGATGTGTAAACGTTTACATTTCTGTTTTACAGCTGGAAAGAGTTGCTTGAAAAGACCATCTCTACGGCCGTCGGTTCCTCTCCGCTCATCAATCACGGATCAATAGCGACATTGTGAGTGAAGTTCAGGCTTGTTGATCGGTAATGAAGGCGACTCAGCAGCTGCTTCATCACTGTGCGTCTTCTCCTGCAGCTCCCCCAGTCCTCGCAGCTCTTCCCCAGTCTCCGCCGACAGCATCGCCTACAGAGGTGACGGTCGGATTCCAGCCACACCTCATCCTGAAGAGTCGCGTTCCCCCGATGTTCCCCGGTTTTTAACCGATCGGTGTCTTTCAGACAACTCCATGTCGGAGCTGTCGGATCCCACGAAGCCCCTTTCCTCCAACGACGACGCGGCGCTCTCCGACGACACGCCCACGGACCGATCGGAACCCTTCCCGAGCGCAGAGGGAGGGGCCGTCGGCGTGGCCGAGGCCGCTCTGCAGGACGGTGAGAGCGGCGAGCGTCAAGACACCCCGAAAGACGTGTGCTTCTCAGAACCGTAACGCGACTCGGCGTCCTTCCCTTCGCAGTGGAGACGCTCCGGCAGCTCATCCTGCGAGACCTGGAGGAGGACGGGTGGAGCCACGACTCGGACGACACGCCCACCAACGAGACGGCCACCGAGCGGAGCGCGCTCGCCGAGCCAACGCCGCCGCCGCCGGAGCCCCTCGAGGCCATCCTCGCCTCGAGCGCCGGCGAGTGGGAGGAGCCCGAACAGGCTCCGCCCGAACAGGTTCCGCCCGAAGAGGCTCCGCCCGAAGAGGCTCCGCCCGAAGAGGCTCCGCCCTCGGACGCAGAGCTGCAGAGCTTTCAGGTCATGAGGAAAGGTAACGGCGTCGCAGTAACTCAGCATCGTCCTCAAACCACGAACGGAGACAGAAAACAGGGTCGACTTAATGTTTAATGCAACTCTGTAGATCAATATTTCTCCCGTTTCCACCTAAACTCGGCGACATGCATCTGTGATTCGCTCTGAAATGTTCGGTGTCGGTTTCTTCCTCTGCTGCTTTCTTTGCATGTTTCTTCCACATCCTGGGATTTTTTTTTTTTTTTTTTTCAAAATTGTTTTTTTCCTGCACACTTCCGCTTGCCGTTACGATCACGATAACATTTTTTTGACTTCCTCACTGCCGCCCCTCTGTCACACCTCTATCCTCTGTGCATAGCCGTGGTTGCGGGTCCTCCTCCTTCTTCTTCTTCTGTCCCTGACGGCACCTCTGATCATGTCTCCCATCAATCAGCCGGGTCAAGAGGCGGGGCCAAAGCCGAGGGTAATGATGACCGATCTGGTCGAGCGCTGCAGATATCAGATTAATTTTAATCCGTACTCTGAGAGATGATCCTCGCTGTGGATCCGCCGGCTGACGCGTCGCCGCATCTCCTCGCCGCAGGAAACACTTTCTACCTGGTGCTGCCGTCGGAGCAGGGAGAGAGCGTCACCGACGACCTCGTGACCCCCACGGCCGACGGCCTCCCCTCGGACGGCCCGGTGGCGTCGCTAACGCAGCCCGAGGACCAAACGGCAGGCGGCGGCGCCTACCAGGAGGAGGAGGAGGAGGCGGGCCAGGAGAGGGCCGTGCCGCGGAGACACATGATCAGAAATGTAGACGAGATTTTTCACACAATCGAGAGCTTGATGACCAAGTTGAGACAGCTGAAGGTGAGTTCAGACCGATGTGGAAGAATCAACGTGTTGTTGCTCACAATGCTTTTTATTTTTTGTTACAGGAAAAACTGTAAAGTTCTTATAGCTGTTTTACCTGGTCAGGCTGAGATCAGGACCAATGCGTTCGACCCTCTTCTCGGTTCGAGTCTTTTGTTCATTACTGTCCTCCTAACCAACCCCCGCCCTTCACAGGAGATCGAGGCGGCCCACCACAAGCTGCTGGAGACCCTCAGAGAGCCGCCTGACGATCAGCACTGCCGCTCAGCCACCGTCTCCCGGACGCCGTCTCTGGATCGCAGCTCGGGAGACGGTCAGCACCTCCAAAGTTCTCCGCATCGACTTGAGATCGCTGCCGGTATCCGGTTCCTCGCGCGCTGAACGCCTCTCCTCTTCTTCTCTCGCCGGGCAGGTAAAGAGGGCAGCCCAGCGGGGCCCAAGATCCTGTCCACCGGATTCTGACGGCGCCGCCGCGTCGCCGGACCCGCTACGCACTTCGTCTTGCATCCAGACGCACCTGTTGTCCCCACACCTCCCCCCCCCCCCCGCACCGCCAGCCGTGCAGAACATCACAGGGACCTCATTTCTTTTGTTTTTTATTTTTAGTTCTGTGGTTTGGACTCGCCAGGTTTCCAAGGAGCATCAGAAAAAAAAAACTGGAACATGAAGGGACGAAGCGACAAGTTGAAGATGAACGGAAAAGAAAACAAAAAGTCTGAAGGATGGAAAGAAACGCGAAAGTGAACGAAGGAATGGAGCAGAAAACCGTTTTTTTTTTTTTTTTTTTTTTTTTTTTTTTTTCTAAGTTTGAGGGAAAAACCAGAGGGACCCAACTCCCCCCCACACACCCCCACCCCCCAGCACTTTACCCACAATGCATCTCTTCTGCTGCCTCGACAGCGGACAGATCAGGGAGCGGAGGATTCAGGACTGTGTCTTTATAATTCAGGTTATTTGCACTGGGTAAGGAAACCGACGTCTCACACGCGCACACACACACACACACACACACACAGCATTCAGCCGTCTCGCTCACTGTGGAAGAAACACTCGGCTCCTCCAGCCTCTATTTGACTACTGACATGCTGGCAGGCCTCATTTTCAGCGCCGGGCGACGACAAGCAGGAGGAAAACGCAACAAAAAAAAAAACAAGCGGATTCGAAGATTTAAAAACTTGAATTTCCTCCGGAAAGCCGCCACTTTTCAAGGTCCGACTGTGAATAACTCTCCAGCACGCCATAATCAGCGGTAAATACTGTGAACCAGCAAACTCACCCGCATCGCGTTCGGGTCGCAGAGCCTCATGTGAAGTCCGTTTCCACCTGAAACAAGCGTTTAGTGCAAGGCCACTGATTTATTTAGTTTTTTCGTTTTGTTTTTGGGGTGAAAAAACTCACAAAGCCAACCGATAAACATATCTGAGTTGTTTCTGAGGACATTAACTCCCAAGTATTTATTGCAGGAAGGGCTGAGAGTCGGTTCGGTATGTAGCACTGTGGAAAAACCAGATTTCTGTTTTCATGAAGCCTTATTTTTTTTAAAACAAATCAAACGTGACGATGATTCGCCGCTGTTTAAGTAGGTAAATCTGTTTGTTTCCACCAAATGGATGAAAACTGAGCTGTGGCTGTTTTATTTGTCATTTTTAAAATCCCTAAATTAAGCTAATCCAGCCAGTTAATCTCTAAATCTCTGTATTTCAGGGAGCGGTGTTGGTGTTCATATCAGATTATGTGTATTTCACAGAAATCAAACCACTACTTGCAAAGTTACTTTATCTTTTTTTTTTTAATGATGGTGAATTAAAGCCACAGTAAGGGGGAAAAAATAGAGGATTATTTTTATTTAGTGTTTTAAAAGTGAAGAAAAAGTCTGAAATGAAGCTAATTTGAGGGAAAATGATGAGTTGTGCTCAAAGACGTGAAGAAAAGTCCATTAAAATGAAGTCAAAACGGCGCAAAGTCGACTATTTTAACAGTTTTGACTTTATCTCGCAAAGTTCTTTTCATTTCAAGCTCTTTTCTTCACACTTTGAACAATTAATCCATGAAACTTAGTATTAAACTCGGGGTTTCGTGTAAATTAATGCTAAAACAAAGTTTCCCTAATGTGGCTGTAACTCAGTCGTTTGTTCCTCAAACCACACCTGTGTGGGTTTGATTCTAATCCATAAAGAGAAATGGGAATTTACGCTGCGAATTAATTTCTTTTGACATTCCCATCTGAGAGGACGGAGTTTCAGTTTCACTCACCAGCGGTTCACCAGCTGCAGAACTGACTGCACTACAGTAAAAAAAAACAAAACCCTAAACAAGCCACTTTCTACACTTGATCTCTCCGTTTCACTAAGAAGAGAAGAGAAACAGCAGCTGACCTCGAAGGAACTCGCAAAGGAAAAAAAAACACAAAGTTCCACCAAAGTGAGATGTTTCAAAGGGATTTTTCGTGATGTTTTCAAACCAGATTTCAGTTCTGTTCACTTTCAGTACTATTTTCACGTCTCGTCACTCAGCTATACTTCACAGAGATAACAAAGCTTCTCTCTCTCTCTCTCTCTCTCTCTCTCTCTCTCTCTCCTCTCTCTCTCTCTCTCTCTCTCTCTCTCTCTCTCTCTCTCTCTCTCTCTCTCTCTCCTCTCTCCTCCTCTCTCCTCTCTCTCTCTCTCTCTCTCTCTCTCTCTCATATCTCCAGTTTCTACCTCTGCACCTCCTCCTATCTTCAATAATTCCCTTTTCATTCATCTTGTACATTGACATCAGCGTTGCGGCCGCGAGCGGCTTCAAACTAAAACTGATTTTCCTTTTTTTTTTAAAAAAAAAAAGAAAAGAAAAAAAAAAGTTGTTGCACAAAATCTTCCCTGCACAGTGCGAACTACTGTATGCATAAACACGTCTTTAACTATCATCTCATTGTCTTTTTTTTTAATTATAAAAAAAAAACCACACATGTAATATAGAGATCAGACCCACTTGTTTTATATGTTAATTTCTTTCTGTAAAGACTTAGTCCTCGTATTTTGATTTTATTTTTGTAGATATGATTTTCAAAAAAGGATGTATAAATTATTTTCTTCTCCTTTGTTTTTAAAATTGGTGAGATTGTTAGCTGCACAGAAGGAAAAACAAAAGAACAAAAAGCCGAGCCTGTGTCTCGGATTCATGTGTTTTGTGAGATTAAAAAGTGACCAGATTAAGACAAACGGCTGCTGCGGTGTGTTTTGTTTTTTTCAGCTTTTCTGCATCTCATCGTCACACTGAAACAAGAAAGGACCAAACAAATGGAAGTATTTCCTGGATAGTTCATCAAATAAACACTTTTTTTTATCACACATTTACAGATACAGGGAAATTTCAAGTCCTTATTACTGAATCTGAGCAATTTTTTTGTTTGTTTTTGCAGTGACTGCAAATTTATAGGCAGAAGAAGAGTATTTCATTCATTCATTCATTCAGGACTTGTTAAAAAAGTAACATTCCATTCCTAACATGCAAATTTCTCACTGACATTTTCAAACTTCATTCAAATTTTTTCATGAGTGTCAAACATTTTAGTTCAAGGGGCACATGGACAAGACTCAACAGAATAACAAAATAAATATAAAAAAATCTAGAATAGCCATTAATAAATAATTTAATAATAGCCAATCTGCATTTATTTGGAATGGGAATGAGTCAGAGGTTTTACCTTGAGTGATAACCAACCAGTTTTTCTTTGTTGTAGTGCAGAATGTACATGATGGCAATATGTTTTTAATTTAAAAAAAAAAAAAAAAACTTCAGTTTTTATGTTTACAATAACATTAAGAATGACAGAGATGAACCTTGGGGATAAATCTATTTTTATGGATACAGGTATTCAGAATAAATAAATCAATGTCCAATACATACAGATATCTCTACAAACAAAACATTACTCCTTCAAAATGTCTTATAAAGTGGTAGAGGGAATAAAAAGATTTTGAAAAAAAAAACTGACTACGATAAGAAACAAATGTTTTGAATTGAATTTTATAATAGGAATCGTTCCCGGAAGTGGATCTCGTGCCCATGCTGTATATTGATACCCCCCACCCCCCACATATCCCCACCCCAACTCCACCCCACCCCGCCCCAGACCCCCCGCAGCGCGACGTAGAGGCTCCGCCGGGATGAGAGAGAGGGAGGGAGAGAGAGAGGGAGGGAGAGAGAGAGGGAGAGGCTGTTGCGTCTTTGCTCCGTTCGCCTTTGTTTCCCAACAAACAACACAAAGTGCGTCCCGCTGCTGCTGCCGCTGCTCGCAGGAGGAGGAGAAGGAGGAGGAGAAGCTGGAGAGAGCGAGGGAGCAGCCGGATGAGAGCGGAGAGAAAGTGAGGCGCTCGGAGCGCGTTCTGGAGACACTTTTGTTGGAGACGCTGCTGCTGCTTCTTTGTGCTGCAGAGCTGCAGCTTCTCCCTCTCGGACTGGAAGGTAGGAGCTTCTTCCTCTGACTGGAATGTTTTGAAAAAAAAAAAGAAGTCGTTTCATTGTTGTGTTTTGCAGGGGAAAGCAAAAACAAACCATCGATTCATTTGTGCGTTTTATTAACCCGCCGTGCGCTTTTACGCACGGCTGCGTTTAAAAGAAATACGAGATGATCGCTTCTCGTCCGGCGGATTTCTCTCCGGTTTCTCGCATGCGGGGCAGAGTTTGTGGTGTTTTGTGACCACCGCCTGCATCTCTTCTTCATCCGGGGTGTGTTCTGCTTTTGTTTCCATCGCTGCGCACCGGCGCATTTTCGAAACTTTTTATTATATTTTTTTTAAAATATGCTGCTTTCACTTTTAAACTCTTTTGGCGTCGAAGCTTGGGCTGTGGGTGACCCCCCCTCGTTCTTCCCCCACTCCTTCCCCTCTTTTACCCCCTCCACTAAACCCCTCCTGGGTAAATGTTGAGGCAGCCACACCTCGCTGGCCCACTGCCACCCTGAGGCCGGGAGGCCCCGGAGAGCCAGGCTGGAGCCAGGAATAAATGTTTAACCACCAAAAAACTTTAGGTTAACGCTATCATTGCATTATATATTGTTAATTAGGGGTATATTATATTATAAACAGCACATTTCAAGGTATATTGTATTAAATATTGCACATTTTAGAGTAGTTTTTTATATATATATATTGTGCATTTCTTTAAAATGCTCATTTGATTTTTATGCCCTTATTTATATTCTCACTCTGGTGGTAAAGTTTGTTCTTGATATATGTAATTAGCCTGAGAAATCACATTATCTCCTCACACACACACACACACACACCGTGCTGTTGTCCTCATCCGGCTCCCATGTTGCATGTGGAAAGTCTCACGTGCGCGGTGGAAATGAGCATAGACTGCGAGAGTAAATCAATTTGTTGTGAAATGATTGCAGGGAGAGAGAGGCTCGTCAGCGCGATCAATCCCATCGACCGTCTCAAACGACACGGTGGGAGTGTCTGCCTCTCTGTGTGTTCTCAAATATGATTATTTACCGTTTCCTCTCATGTTCTGCTTTTCAGCATATCTCTCATGGTTGACTTAATTTTTTTTCCCGTCAGTCTCAAAGCGGTCCGCTCTGCAGACCGCAATCACCCGTTCACACACTCAAACTGTGACAGCTGTCGTGCAAGATGCTCGGCCTCGGTGTGTCGACACGTCCAAGCATGGCCGGGGCGAGGTGGGAAACCACACCATCAACACTGCTCTGAGGAAGAGGCTCGCTCTGCAAACCGAGGCTAAACTACAAAGACTTGCAGAGAGTAAAATCTTGATGCGGAGGCTGTTTCTTCACTCGACACTTTGTGCTTATGATCCGGAATGTGACTGAAGAGCTGGATGACATTCGCTCAGCTCAAGCTGCTGCAGAGATCTAAAGATAATTCTTCGTGTGGCTCCAGTTAATGGGGTCATTGTGGTTTCTGTTTTTAAGCAGGTGATTATAGTGAGAGCTCTTCATGTCATCATGTTCCTGCAGCTCAATCTTTTCTTTGTTTGCTTCCATCTGAGTTTCACGGCAGCAGTGCGAGAACAAATAAAGGCACAGTAGCTCTGCTAATAGTTAATGGTTAGGTTACCCTAGTCCTAAAATAGAATTTCACCAAGGGGATTAATGAGGTATGATCAGTTTTAGCTCAGAACAAGCAGCAGGATCAAAGTGCTGAAGGAGGACCCTGTAAACAGCTGGACCTGAGAATCTGATCTGGAGTGAATCACATGCGAGCCATCAGTGAGATCTGAAGGGACGACCGGCGGTCACGGCACAAATAATAAGGAGCATGAGGGAGATCCTTTATTAGATCAAGAGCCGGCTCGTTTGGAAAGTACCCAGAGAGGAAAAAAAACACACAGCTGAAGTGAAAATATACACAAAAAACAGTTTTTAAAACATAAAAACAAAGTGCAAATCACAGACGTGGAGCAGAGTTGATGTTTGGGTCCCAGTGGCAACTCTTACCCCCAACCCCCTCACCCCTCACCCCTCCTCCTGTCTTTTCTCACCCCGAGACACGTCCATTCATCCCCATTGTAAGAGCTAAGCTCCGTTGCCCCTGGAGACCACCGAGGCCTGTTGGGGAATGTGGCGTCCGGACGAGTGTGTGCGTCGCGCGTCAAGCCGTAACGAAATACTTCATAAAAACTGCAGCATGCCGGCTGAAATCAAGCTTCCCCTTCCTTATAGATGTAAAGAGTATGTTTTTTTTTTTTTGCTTGTACACACTCGAGTGACTCTGACGGTCTTCTGGGTTTGCTCGACTCCCTCGTGTATGAAAGTGGAGCATTTCCACTTTGGTGTTCGTCCTGCACGCAGGAGACTCTCAGCCTGGAATAGAAGGCAGCGTAATTGCCCTTTATTGGCTGAGAAAGTAGTCGGGAGGGGAGGGGGGGAGGTGGGGGGGGGGGGGATCACTCGCTCATAAAATCTGGCTTCAGAGCGGAAGAAGGAGCCCGGCTCTGTCCTGTGCGACGGAGAGGACGCACACTTTCACACACCTCCGAGTGCCAGCGCCTTAACAATGCCGCCTCTCTTCTTGTGACTTGGTATGTGTCCCTCTGAGACTGTTTCACTTGTGTCTCACATGACAAATTATCCCTCCTCCTTTCATTCCTCCCTCCCCTCTGTTGACTCCCCTCATTCCTCATCTTCCCCCCCCCCCCCCCCCCCCCCCCCCCCCCCCCCCCGTTCCCACTCGCCTCGCTCCTCTTCCTCTCCCAGGCCTCCAAGATAGAGTCCCTCAGGAGTAAGGTGGACCTGCTGCGCCTCCCCCTGACCCTCTCCTCCATCGGCAACTGCAAGAGCCAGCTGGGCGTGGTCTGGGAGAAAGGGGGCGGCTCGGGGACGGGAGTGGCCCGGAAGCTCCGCCCACCGCCGGCCTCGGACATGGACAATGAGTCGACGTACTCAGGCTACTCCTACAAGTCGTCCCACTCTCGAAGTTCCCGTAAGCACAGGTGGGAGATCGCGGTCGGTTGTCGCTACTTCGACTTGAGAATCGTCAAGTTGACTCTGGTTCCCGATGCGTCTCCAGAGAGCGGCGGGACCGGCACCGCTCGAAGAGCCGGGACATCAGCATCCGAGCAGACAAGTCAGTGATCATCCAGGCCCCGGGCGAGCCGCTGCTGGACACCGAGTCCACTCGAGGAGACGAGAGGGTCAGACCGGGTTCGGCCTCACCTTGTTGTCTAACTCAGAAACAGGCATGTATAACTCTGACACTTCCTTTCTTCAGGATGACAACTGGGGCGAGACCACCACGGTGGTCACCGGCACGTCGGTGGACAGCATCTCCAACGAGGACCTGACGGGGATCACCAAGGACCTCGAGGACTCTTCGCCACCGGAGTGCCGGCGTTACGTGGGCCCGGCTTTGGGCGCCGTCCTGGGACTCTTTTCCCTGATCACTCCACTGGCCTTCCTGGCTCTACCTCAGCTCCTGTGGCGGGACTCGCTGGACCCTTGCGGCACGCCGTGCGAGGGCCTTTACATCTCCCTGGCCTTCAAGCTCCTCATCCTCCTCATCTCCACCTGGGCGCTGTTCCTCCGCCCCCAAAGGGCCACGCTGCCGCGCTTTTTCGTCTTTCGCTGCCTGCTGCTGGCGCTGGTCTTCCTGTTCGTGGCGTCTTACTGGCTCTTCTACGGCGTCCGGGTCCTGGAGCCCAGAGAGAAGGACTACCGGGGGATTGTGGGATACGCGGCGTCGTTGGTGGACGCGCTGCTGTTCATCCAGTACCTGGCCCTAGTGCTGCTGGAGGTGCGGCACCTGCAGCCGGCGTACTGCCTGAAGGTGGTGAGGACCACGGATGGAGTCAGCCGCTTTTACAACGTGGGACATCTGAGGTGAGTGTCTGCGCACACCGCCGGAGGCTCCAGTCCTGAATCAGCAACATCCCTGCTGTGCAGGAAGAGAAACGGTTAATTCCTTCACACCAGTAAAGACACAGTGTGTCAAGTATAAATATGTAAAATGTGTCTATATGGGATTCAGCCGCCATGATCATTAAGCATCGTTTTGTGAAATCTGACTTCTCTTGGCCATTTCTGCAAAACATTTGGACATATTAGTTCATCTGAAAGACCCATTCAGAGCTGTTCGCCTTCAGCTCCTCTACGTCTCTTCATTTCATCAATAGCGATAAGCTTCATTAGAGAAGAGAAGTTCTTTTTGGATCTCAGTTCATGCAGAACGTTTACGGTTCTCAGCGACTGTGTTTCAGTTTGCTCTACCATGATGCTGTGCGGTCATGTCTGCTTTTCAGCTGCAGACATCCTGTCTGTTCACCACTTCCTCGTTTTTCTTCTTAGTTAGTGCGTAGAATGATGATACGGGATAATTTACTACCACTCATTCCTTTTTTTCCACTCTCATGCAGCATTCAGAGAGCAGCCGTCTGGGTTCTGGACCAGTACTACAGCGACTTCCCCGTCTACAACCCGGCCCTGCTCAACCTGCCCAAGTCCATCCTCACCAAGAAGCTGTCCGCCTTCAAAGTCTACAGCCTGGGGGAAGGTGCAAGACGGCGCGCTTATGCCTGTTTATATTTTAACGTGATGTGTTAAACGGGTCGTCCGTCCTGAGCTGGAGTGTTTGTGTGGACAGAGAACGGCACCAATAACTCCACCGGCCAATCCAGAGCCATGATCGCGGCGGCCGCTCGCAGGAGAGACAACTCCCACAACGAGTACTACTACGAGGAGGCCGAGGTGGAGCGGAGGGTCCGCAAACGCAGGGCCAGGTACGAGCACGTTCACACACACACACACACACACACACACGAGTGCAGCTGGGCGTGACACGATAATCCTAACACACACATTTGTCCTCACAGGCTGGTGGTGGCAGTGGAGGAAGCCTTCACACACATCAAGCGTCACCAGGACGACGAGACCGCCGGCGGCGGCGCCGCCTCCTCCCCCAAACACCCCCGGGAGGTGATGGACCCCCGCGAGGCGGCTCAGGCCATCTTCGCGCCGATGGCCCGGGCCATGCAGAAGTACCTGCGCGCCACCCGGCAGCAGTCCTACCACACCATGGAGAGCATCATCAACCACCTGCAGTTCTGCGTCACGCACAACATGACGCCCAAGGTGACCCCCGCCCCCCTCCTGACCTCCCACTGTCGCTCGTTTTCAGTTTGGTGTCGCGCCCGACAAACAGTCGGCCATAAAATGTCGATAAAACACAAGGAAGTCATTCGGCTGTAACGATGGAGAAGTCTGCATCCCCGCCAGAGGAAGCTGCTGTTTATGAATCTGCTTCGTTGCATTAAAATGTGTGACGTTTTTTCTTTCTCTCTCTCTCTCCCTCTCTCTCTCTCCCTCTCCAGGCTTTCCTGGAGCGCTACCTCGGCCCGGGCCCCACCCTGCAGTACCTGGACGGCGGCCGGGGCCGGCAGTGGACTCTGGTGAGCGAGGAGCCGGTGACCGCCGCTCTGCGCCGGGGCCAGGTCTTCAGCCTGAGGCGGCTGGATTTCTCCCTGGTCGTAACGGTGACGCCCCTGCCCTTCCTGCGCCTGGGCGAGGAGTTCATCGACCCCAAAAGCCACAAGTTTGTGATGAAGCTGCAGTCTGAGACGTCGGTGTAGAGGAGAGGAACCCGGAGAACCTCAGAAACTGATCTTTCAGGGTGTCTTTATATACTTTTTTGGATTCAAATAGATTTTTTTAAGCAAATGTTTATTGTTAGTTGACGCATTGGGGGAGACATTTGCTAATATGACAGAAAATGGAGGAAGAAAGACATTTTTTTTAGGTTTTTTTGCCTCAAACTGCTGACCGTGAGTCAGTATCATGCGTTACTTCACTTGTGATTGTGGGAGATACAGATGTTGAGCAACAGCTCCACCCAAACTCCAAAAATACTCTGACTTTAAATGTTTTTCCATCTAGATGAAATGAACTGTTTCTGTGTAAATCCTGGATTTTACACAAAGAAGACATTTTCATGAGTCCATATGAGAGGTTTGAAGCGATCTGCTGATTGGACCTTTTAAAGACGAGTCATACTGAGAAAAAAAAAGAATTTTATCTACATTTCACAGAAAGATGAAAATAGCTACGTACTTCCTTCCAACACTAGATTGAAGGAAACTGATACAGCTGAGCCGCTCAGACCTCTGGTATTTTTATTACTTTGTTCTTTTGTCGATATTTCTCATTTGAGAAACAATTCAACAAGAGAAAATATGTTTTTTTAAGTTTTATGTTCCTTCACTGAGGGCCAGCACTACAATGTGAGTTCTGATACACTGAAGGATGAGCACAGTCCAGCCTAATGCGGCTGATCTGTTGTTGATGTAATGTGCATTTTTAAAAAGAATTAGCAGTAAATATGTGTGTTTTTGAGTGTGACTGGCTGAAGGGGAGCGAACCGCCGACTGAGGAACTGTCCACAGGGCTGGAGATGGTCTTAAATGACCCTGAACATCCAATAATTGAAAGCAAACCTTGAGTTTTCACGGGTAAAACTCATGACGGCAGCTCATTTCATTTCCAACCCTGCGTTGCTTTACAGCCTCAGGTTTTCTCTGACAGCGTCTCCTGTATTTCAGTAGGATTGTATCAAAACAGAACATCTCACATGTTAAAATAATTTGACATTCAGAGACACTAAACGTATCAACGCTAACTGACTAATGTTAAAGATCCAGTTAATTTGAATTATAATTAATTTGAATATTGATCCACCTGATCTGAGTTGTTGCACATAGTGTCGCACCTTTTTTTGTGAGATTTTCTTGATTTATTAACACCTTGTTGGTCTTGGCTGACTTGTTTTTGAACACCTGCTGATTTCATGTTGCCCTGTTTCAGTACGTTTGTCCGTTATTACACCACAGGTTGTCACACTATAAAACTGTTTCTGTGGTCAGAGGTTTTTTTTGAGATTGTAATCTCTGCTCCCCTAGAATTTGTCTTTTTAACAGACGGGTTTTTGGGTCATTTTAAGCTAACTAAGCTTCCTAACACTGTTTGAATGTTTGAAGGACTGTTACACTGTTGTTTTGGATGTACATTAAGTAAAATATTAGTTGTTGTTTTTTTTAATTGTTGTTTGTTTTTTTGGTTTTTTTTTAATAATATATATATATATATATATATATATATATATATATATATATATATATATATATATATATATATATATATATAAAGGATGAATGAAAGAATCTATCGTCACGAGAAGACACGAGTCTTAGAGGATGGACAAAACACTACGGTTAACATTTTCCGTTATAGCGTCACCTCATCCCCCCCTCACTCCTCCTCACGCAGTAGAGACGTTTAGCATGCACCCAGGAAGTGGAGGCGTTATTCAGTTGCTGTATTTAGCGATGTAAACTTCTCCTTTCCGCCGTCAATCGTCTTTCCCGTAACAATGAAACTTGTTTCACTGTTCGGTTTATTTTTATACTCTCAAGGTATGTTTTTCTATTCTATTTTTTTTTTTTTTTATTATTTTTTTCAAAATTAAGAGGACTGATTCCTAAAATAGGATTTGATCTAAATGACTGAATTTGAGCTACTTCATCACATTTTTTTAAGCAAAATTTAAAGAGGATTAAATGCACAGACGATAAAATCTGTTTTCCGTTGAGTAGCTGTTCAGCCTGCTGATGATTTATGCTTCACATGTAACAAAATGTAGCACGATGTGTGTGTTTGACGTTTCACATAGACAGCTGAAAGTGCAGGAAATACCCAACTCCATTTTGAAATATAAACTGAACGGAAATGAACTTGATGATCCATACAGCGACATTTCTATCAGTGTTTTCTTTAAATTTCCATTTCCAATACACTTACATTTGGTTTCAGTCTGAATGTGTTTGACACATTCTGAAGATGTACAATTTTCACAAATAATAATATCTTCTGTTTAATATTTGCAATCAGTATTATTTAAAAGAGTTAAGTTTAAGCATATTTGTACTTTTTAAATAGACAGAGCTGTCATTTATGTGAAAATATATTCCTGTAACCTCTTTAACACATGACTGCAGTTTCAGCAGCATGTGGTTCCTTAGAAGTGAAGTGAATAGTTCCTTTTATTTCTTTCTGTGAAAATTGTCGTTAAAAAAGAGAAGTGGAAAAGAAAAGGCTGAAAAAAGTGGAATCAGAGTGTGTAGACACCCCAGGATGTCTGCTCTTTCTCGGGGGAACCCCGTACTTTCCATCCTGAAGCAGTTGTCCACGTGTCTTAGACGCCATTTACAAGAGGCTTCAAGTCTGAAAGAGTTTTTTTTTTTTTTTTTTATCAATGATGGCGAGTAGATGTTTATGGACAGACGACAGAGTTGGACTGCTATTCCAGTGACTCTCAAACTACAAAACCCTGGAGAGTCTGAACTGGGGGTCATGATGCTCTGGAGGACGCCATTGTTGTTCACGTCCATCTACTGAGCATGTGCAGAACTATTTACATACGCGGTACCAGCGTTTCCACTTATCGACACAAAGATTGGGCCCAAGCTTTTTCAGAAAGTTAAACGTAAAGTACATTTCTTCAGGACGTTTTTTCAACTGTTTTGTAAGTCTGGTAAAAAACCCAAAAAACAACACAGGTAGAAAATGCCACCTTGATTAATGTTGAGGAGTCTGTCCCTGCAGCGGTTCACTCACTCACCAACATCGTCGGCTACATCGGAGAAAGCGTCACTTTGCCTTCCAGGGTTGAACCATCATGGGTTCTCAACAAGATCGAGTGGGCGATTTACCCCAACAACACCTGGATCGCCACCTACCGCGAACAGACGGAGAGCCTCAATCGTGTGCCCCGATATAAAGGCCGACTGAGACTCAACACGACCACGGGTAACGGATCGACTCCGTGACCCGTCAGCAGCAAGGCACCGCTACCTTTAATTCCTTTTGACTGTTTTTTGGTAACGTTTTCAATGTCTCTAGGTGACTTGACAATTAGTAATCTGAATTTGAACGACGCCATGGAATACAGCGTGGACCTCAGCAGCGACTCTGAAAACACGGTCAACAAGATTAACCTGGTTGTGAAGCGTTAGTGTCCGAACTCATTCCCGTTTAAAGTTCACCAACTCATTATGATTTCTTCGCTTTCTGGTATAAATCTTTGGTCTTGATGAAGTTCCCATCGTCTCTTGCAGAACGCCCGCAGCAACCCGTCATAACACAACGGCAGATTATCACAAAAAGCAGCTGTGTCGTCCTGCTGACGTGTAGGTCGGCCAATCAGGGCGCCGACCTCTCCTGGAGCTCCACATCTTTCCAGGGGGATAACGCAACATTAAGCACACCTGACGGATTACAGCTTATCTTCTACACAAACTCCACTCAGAAGGCTTCTGAATTCACCTGCACGTCCACAGTAGGCAGCGCCACTGCCTCCAGTGACTTCACAGCAACTTGTTATGGTTTGTAGAAAAAAATAGCTATTTATTTGTGGATTATTTTACAGGAACAACAGGAACACAGCCGATCTGAAAAATGGTCAAATTAGGACAGATGTTGAGAAGAGGCTCCCTATTGTGACAGTTTTCACACATGCACCCTCAGTACAGAAACACTTGTTTTAATTATTAAACTCTGAACATACAAGTAGAAAAAAAAAAAAACTCAGTGAAAGTTCAACACTCAAAAAAAGATAGAGCGTTCACTGAATCTGAATGACATGCCCCAAAAATAGTTAAGCCTCATTTCTCAGCTCAACAGTCAAATATTAAAAGTACACATGAATAATAAAGTATGGGAACATAGAAGTTCAGATGTTGCACCTGTTTTCCCACTTCGTGCCCGTCTGCGGTACCACTCCCCACCACATGGTGGTGTATTGAGCCACACCAGGCTTTTGTTCAACTTTAATGGAGAATGTCCATCATAATATACATAAAACTGAACTTCGGCTCAAGTTTGGAGTTAATTTAAGTTGCTCATGTGCTGTGAAATTAAGTTTGATTGATCTTTAGGCACCACAGATGATTGGTTGAGAGACAAATTCTAAAACAATTACTGATTTCGAATGTGCCGTAGGAAAGCACTTTGATATAAATGTAAAGTATATCCTCAATCCTGCTGAATTTCCATCATATTTATATGAAACATGGACTTTGACTAACATGAGACTAGCATGAATCAATTGATCAATTCAATAATTTTAATATGAAGCAGTGTCCAGAGTACAGCAGCATAAATTATACCAAACAGCGTGGATATGGAGAATAAAAGATGTGTTGTGTGTCATTTCAGATGAAAAGACTGTGACCACAATGAACCCGCCTGCACCTCATATAATAACATCTTATTGGAGGGATAGAGCGATCCTGCTTTTCTTCTTTGGACTCATCTTGGGAGCTGTACTGGTGATATTTTTAAGCTGCTGCTTGCAAGGTAAATAGAAAATAATGATGTCCCAAACTTTTTTTTTTTATCCCTTTTGACTATATGTCATGCCATTTTTTGAAATCTTCATTATGAATAAATAAATTATTTAAAAAATATTTTTTTTTCAATTATATTCTTATTTTAATTCAAATTCAAAGTCATTCATCATCTCTGCAGCTCATCTTTTCATGCTGTTTCTGTTACAGGAAAGCTTCCGTCTCCTGGGGAATGTTTGAAAGGTAATTCATTCAGCCATCTTCACTAAAACTTCTGCAGCCTCTGCTGGGCCGATTCACTTCAATCCTCTGTTTTCCAGGTAAATGTTGCTCATCCAAGGTCTCCATCTAACCACAAGAGGAACCAGTTGGAAGCAAAACTAATAGGAATTAAAAACAATATGTAAGCCATCGTGTTTTCACAGAAGAAGAGAAGGATGACCCAAAAAAACAAAATCCACAATCCTTTTGAACTTTTCTGTAAAAAAACAAAAAGTGTTCTGGTGAATTTGAATTTCTTATATTTACAAGAGACAAGAACGTGCTCCCCCTGGTGGTGCATGGAGTTCAGCTCTGACTGTGTGCGAGGAGGACCACATTGGAGCAGAGACTATTGTATTATGAAGCAACAAGAGGCAAGAATCTTCCTGTAGTGGAGCCCAGACACTGTAGTTTATTGTTTTAACCAGAAATACAGACACAACACAATATAGATAAATCAGTCAGATTGACTGATTTTGCTGTAACAGTTACTTTAAAACAGTTCAGTTTGTCCAAAAAGTAATATGAGGAAAGTTAATTCAAGATATTCTGTCAAAGATGTTTTCATTCCTCGGTAACAGGAAAGAGGAAAATAAAAAAAGAGGAAAAAAAGAAGGAAAAGGTAAAAATAAAAAATAAATAAAAAATTATGAAAAAGAAAAAGGAAAAAAAATTGCAAAAATTTGGAAATTATCAATAGGTAAAGCAGGCAAAATAGACTTAAGTTAAGATGATTAAGGATTTTTGGTGGTGAAGGTGACTGACTCCTGACCTGCCAGGCTCCTCCACTCACAACTGTTGAGTCGATTAGTAATCATTCATTCAGTATGATCATAGGACCAAGATGCATGACTCCCACCTGAGGGACAATATTTAATATAAACCACCAATACATGGCAATACAATTCACCTTTTTAAGTGTCAAAACAGACAAAAACAACCGGGATGGCACTGTTTATCACCTGTGTGTTAATACTGTTTTACGGCCGTGAGCTGGTCGTATCAATACACTACCTCATGTACAGTGTGATAAATATCTGTGAAACAACACAAGCTTTTATTTTCTGATTTTGTTTTCATCCCTGCACTGTTAAAAGAACTTTGATCAACACAAAGTGGAGAGTAAACTCTGCCATTGACACTTTGGTTACAAAAGTGAGTCAGAACTGATGAAGCGAGGTTGTTTCCTTTCATTCTGGGTGCTGCTTTTTTCATGTTACAGTTGTTTCTTTTAAATATTATCACATTATCACATCATTTGAATATTTTTAGAACCTTTCACATGGGAAATCGTCTTTTGTGATGTATAAAACACATCGACTGATGACTGAAAGAACATTTATTTACCACATTATACAAGCACCTTAAATGTAATGGCACTGTCATTCCTGAATATCAGCAGTTTTATGCTTTTTAAGAGTATTGTAAATCTGTGTGTGTACACTGAGTATCATCTTGACGGTTGTTAACAGTTCAACAGTCTGTTGATCAGAACTGTTATAGTTCAGTTTTCTGACTTCCTGGATGTAATTTACTTGCAAAAGTTCTCAAATCTTCTGCTTAAGTTCACGTAAGGACAGCTCGGTTTGGAAAAAAAATAGAATGTTGAAAGTAAAACAGCTGTTTCTTGTTGCAGATAAAACAAGTGGAAAAAAACCCCACTCTGAATTCAAAATAAAAAGTTTAATTACATTGTATATGCTCATGAGTTAAAAATCCACGCAGACACAGAAATACAATCGGTATAGTGTGTGTCTGTGTGTGTACATGTGTACATACATACATACTATGACATATCTATTTTTTTTAAAACTGTATTATTAAAAAAATATTTTTGTAGTCAAGCACATTTCAGAATCTGTAATTTGTCTTGGACTTCGTCAGTCCCTTCTTTTTTGTGTGTATCTGCATTTCTATTCAATGAAAAACAAAACAACTTTGAAGTATTGACAGGGTTGAAACAGCGCCCTCTACAGACCGAATTGAGAATCTCTGGATGCTGAAAGATGTTCATGTGATGATGATGATCAGATGGTTTATGTTCCCATTATTATTCAGACGGGTTTATGTCAGAATAATCGTCACAGAAGATGTTTTATTTTGATTTTCTCGAGAAGTATTGATACATGAGCCTTAGTTCCACACTTTTGTACTGTATATTTACCCTGTTTAATTTGAAATATATATATATCTATATATTTTTATCAGCATTGTTTAAAGCCTGCCTGGGTTTGTAGGTACAGTGTGCAAATAAAAATTATACTGCTTGTATCCTTCCCGCTTCGGTGTTTCATCCATCAGTGGAGGTTGAGGGCGGATCGGAGCCACAGGACGATCTTCTTCCTCCCTGAAGGACCAGCTGAGACTGATCTGCAGCTCATCCAGCCAGGACTGTCCCTCCAGGGGCAGGAAGAAACGGTTCGGAGCTCCATTGTGCTCCCCAACATGACACTTTACAACAGCAGTTTCATCTAAATTAATTCTTACTGTAATTTATAATTAACGTCACATTTTATCTCCCGACATGACCTTTGATTTTATTTCTTTTCAATTTTTGATGTGATTTTAGTCATTTTAATCTTGCGTACCAATGTATTAACATTCTTATTTTAATGTCACATATTAACAGTTATTGTTTTAATTGTATTGATTGTAGAATTATATAATCAGAATTTTAGATAATCATAATAAATAGGAAAGCAGTGGTTATAGTGAGAACAAATAGCTGCCAGGTCTTCCTGTGTGCATCCCGTCTTCTCTCATGACTAGCTGGGATTGGAAAGATAGATAAATACATTTTGAGACGTAAAAAAAAATATAAGTAAATATCTGCAAATGATACCAAAAAATTTCCCGTCGGCCGATGGCGCGGTCATTAAATACGGATTGCTGGATTGCTTTTTTGGCAACCTCGGGAATTCAAAAATGATTGGCTCTGGAACCCGGAAGTGTGACGTTGAGTCCCGCCCACCTACACCGGAACTCCCATTTTGACGAAGAAATTTGTGGAGATGAGACGACAGACTGTTCAAAGAGAATGTTTCTTCAATAACAGGTGAAAAATGGAAACGTTTTTTATTAATTCTGTTGAAAATGTCTTACTTATTGTTCAGTGATATTATATTAATAATAGTTTTACTGCATTTTGAATTGTTTTTTTTTATTAGCAAATACACAAAGGACTTAGAACATACAAACAATTAAAATAGATGCTCTGTATTTACAGAATTTACAGCACTTTTACAATAAAATGTACAATTGGTAGTGTACACTCCCAAAAATATATTAACAATTATTATTTAAGACAAAGACAGATGAAAAGATGACTTGTTACGTGGTTACATTGCTCAACACATTTTACACAGAAGTTCTTACATAACATTTTAAAGGTCAGATAACATTTCCTCTCTCGGTAACCTCCTGTTAGTTCGGCATCAAGTCACACGATGAAGCTGGATCTTATCATACACAGTTTGGACCTTGTGAATGAGAAAGAAATACGAAAATCGCAATCATTATACATACAAACATACATTTGGGCAAAATGCAAAGCTCACTTATTTTGGTGGTGATATGAATTCTGTTCATTGAGCTAATCATTTCAAGTTAATTCAATTCTAAATTATACAAAAATATCTTTAATTCACATTTGAACGTTTTCTCACCCCGGGTGTGACTGGGCTGACAGTGTTGACCGTCTCAATGGTTTCATACACAGAACAAGGCACTGAGCTTCTCTGAGAGTTTACAGCAAATGTAACAAAGAGGGAGGAAAAACATAAATGTAGAGCAAAAATATCAACAAAAAACCAAAACATTATTTTCTTTCTCCACAGAGGATACTTACATTTTGAGCTGGAACATCAGCGATTTCATCGTACACGGTCTGGTCATATGTGCTCCTGCCTGCTGACACACACAATCCCACCATCAAACATGACGCAGTTGTTGGTTTTGATTTAAAACTTGCACACGTTTGAAATATTCCTACCAGTCCACTTTCTTCTGGAGCGACAAACTGCCACGACTGTTCCAACGACAATGACAGTCAGTAGAGATACCCCTCCAGCCACTATGAGGACGAACCCATCTGAAGATGTCAATGTGTTGATATTAGCTGATGTTTAAGAGGAAGAAGAAAAGGCCCAAAGGAAGTGACAGTTACAACGAATGACAACAAATGATCAGGAACTGCAGACTGAAGTGTTTTTACCCCACTAAAAGTTATAGTCCTTTATTTATGTATTCATCTATTATAATTATATTATTTTATATACCTTCTCATTTGGATTATAATTACATCTGGACCATTCAAAATGAATTTGGCATCCATACATTAATTCCTTGCATGTACCTGGTTTGTCTGTAGAAGTATCATTGCTGCAGGTTTGGTTTATGGACGAGGATACCTCAGTGATTTGATCTGAGATCGTGCAGGTGAATGTGATCTCTCCATCCTGAGGTCGGATGACGTGCTGCAGCTTGGAGCCAGATTTTTTTTGACTCCCCACAGTCCAGCTGTAGGAGACGTCATGAACAGATGTACTGCACTCCAGGAAGACTGTGCAGGATCGATTCAATGCATCACGAGTCACATTGATTATTGACAGGAGAGGCTTCTTTATGGGCTCTAATGTGGGAACAGAAAGAGAAAAGAGGGACAGAGCAGCTTTAACATCACTGCTATGAACAAGATCTGGAGGTTCACAGTTAACACTGATCCTGCTTTTGTCACAGTATAATATGAAAATACCAATCAATATAGGTAAAGCATCTTTTTCTAATTGTTTTCCTTGAATTTTTTCCTCTTTTATGAAAATCACAATGATATTGTTTTTATAGATCATAAATCCATTAACACCAAGTTAAAATGGCAAAAAAAGGTTCCAGAAACAGCGATCACTGAACATTGATGAGCAACTTCATGTTGATTTCAGCATGTGATTGCTTCTTTAATGAATTATTAAAAACAACAAAACACAATAAATAATAACCATGATTCTTACCATGAACACGTAGAGTGAACGTGACTGTTGGCCTTTGCAAGTAATTCACCTCTGAGACAAAACTGTAATCCCCTGAGTCTTGAGGAGTCAGATTTCTGACTGTTAAACTAAAGTTCTGGGGGTTTATTTGTATTCTGCCCTTAAACTGAGGGTTTTCTTTCGCTGTCCCTGTTGATGTAAGTCTGATGCCTCCGTATCTCCACTCTGCCACTGTGACTCCTTCAGTCGACAATAAATCTGATTTTAACTCCACAGTTTCTCCAACATTTTTATGGATGACAGATCCCTCATTGGAGGCCTCCACATCTGAAAAACAGAAGCAGATTCAGTTTAAAACTCACATTTTTTATTTTATCAGACGACTGCCACAGTTTATGTACTGAGAGAAAGAAGAGCCGCACATCCTTCTTCTGAACTGCTTTTGTTGCAGGAATTAATCTCTTTCAACAACAGGAAACTCTGAACGAGCCACCAGCCCATCACAGAACTGGCAGATTACTGTCACGTTCATGTTTTTGGACTGTTAGAGGAACCAGAAACATGAAAACAGCACAGAAAGGCCTCCTCAGTCCAACTCAGACTCAGCTCTGCTGTGCGGCTTCAGAAACAAGAAGCAGGAAAAGGCGACAGAAGCAGCAGGTTGAAGTTGTGCAGTTTAAACACCAACATGCAGATGGCAGCAGAGAGCTCTGAGAAAGGGAGGATGACCTTTAACCTCTGCTTTACTGAGGCTGATAACAGGGGACTGAATCAATTCAGGAGTTATGAAACATCCCTCGAGTTAACAGGAGTTCATTGAAATAGTAGCTGTCAGGACAATGACTTGGTTCATCTAAGAAACAGCTGAGGAGCAACAATAGAGAAGACAGTGGCTCTGCAGCTCTTTTAATGTGAAGCAAAAAGAACAACGTCATAGACTTTAGTAACAGTGGCTTGTGTAGCACAGTGTGTTAAAGCAACATGTTATGTTGTAACGTGTTCATTATGATCCATCCTACATTGATTTTCTCCACCTCAAATGTTTTCATCCGTTCATCTTGTATCGATTCTGTGTTTTGCATCGTTTCTCCACCCTCCTCCACCTCATCCTTCATGCTTCCTCCATCCACTCCTTGGTGCATTCAGACATTCTCACTCTCATTTCATTTCAAGTGGAAACTCATATTTTTTCTAGTGGTGTCAATTGTTTAATTTTATTTAAAAAAATGAATGAATCACTAATCCGACCACAATGAATTGTGATTAATCACATCATTTGTGAACTTGTAATCAACACATAAAATCACCAATTTAAAGGGCAACTTCGGTTTTTTGACATCTGGACCTTATTTCTAGGTGTGTGCATGCTCATATACTCACTCAGACAAACATCGTGCAGCTCGGAGTCCTTCAGAAGTTATTTAGATCCAAACGATGTAGCCGCACTAGCGGGGGGGCCACAGCAACGGAGCGTTAGCGTGGGACATAATCTCTGCAAAATCGCTCATTTCGGCTGTATTTCTTCATCCATTGCCAGTGTTATCATAAAGTCAGCACGTCTACCGTCTTCAGGTGAGTCAGCTGACAGTTTTTGCTAACTTAGCCACAATTGGCTCAGATGGGAACGTAGCGGAGCTCCTCTCCCCAGCAGAGAGGCACTTTGTGTCGGCCTCGGCTGTCACGGTGCCCCGGCGTCTGACTTCCAGGGGCCGAGTTGGAAAATGGCCCTCAGCTGCTCCACGGAGGCTCCGGACACCCGCGAAGACGCACGGCTCGCGCGCGGCCGCTGGGCTGCTGGATGTCTCTCCTCGCCGGGAGGAAGCGTATCTCTGCTCCCCGGCGGATGCGCGCTCCACGCCGGCCGCGGGACGCGCGACGACTCGCCGCGCCGCGGCCGGGGGTCTCTCTTCAGCAGGAGAATCCAGATCTCCGCTGCCCGGCGGATGTGCGCTCCGAGCCAGGCCGCGGGACACCGCCGGAGGCCCCCCTTCCGCCCGAAAGGCAACCCAGCGCCGATGGAGGAAAAAATACAGCCGAAATGAGCGACTTTGCAGAGATTATGTCCCGCGTTGAAGCTCCCTTGCCGTGGCCCCTGCTAAAGGCTGGTTCATGCTTCACATGTACGCGTTTCCGCGTCCGCTTTGGAAGGTCCGCGCACCACCGATGCGGACGCGCTTTCTCCCATACTACATTTTGAGCTCAGCTGTGCGCGTCTCATGCAGGCGCACTGATCCACGCAGCCTCGAGAAGCTTTTCCGGCTCTACAGATTGTTTATCTGCTCCTTTATTACGGATTATTTAGAGAAAATTAAGCACATACATTTTCAATACATTATCTTTAAGTATTAAAGTTTATTTAGCCTTTTTTTCCTGTTTCTGAATCGCGGGGCGGCGCCGGAGCGATTAGTCACTTTTTCACTTCTGTCTGCGGTCCTTCTCCTCCCTCCAGAGAGTCTCTCTCTCTTTCCATGAATCTTTCACTCTTTCGGTGTCTTTAAGTGGAGCCATCAGGCTGTATCTCTGTCTACTTTCACTTTTACCGTCATGTTTTGTTTGCTATGGCGCTCTGGCGCAGGCGCACACTTCCGCGACATGCGCGCAATGCGCAACGCGATCTCAAATTCTGGCTGCTGTGCGGACGTCCGCGGATCGGTCCGCGCGGACCCTAGTGGACAGGAATTCATGACGATTTTTACGTCACGCAGACCAATGCGCAACGCGCACCCACGCGGACATGTGAAGCAGAGATTATGTCCCGCACTGAAGCTCCATTGCCGTGGCCCCCGCTAAGTGTGGCTACATCGGTTGGATCTAAATAACTTCTGAAGGACTCCGAGCTGCACAATGGTTGTCTGATTGAGTATATGGGCATGCACACACCTAGAAATAAGGTCCAGATGCCAAAAAACCGAAGTTGCCCTTTAATGCACAATATGGCTTTATCTATGCTTATTAACTAAAGTGGAGCAGTTTCACATCAGTGGAATTTGAACCATCCGACATTTTAAAGTTCAGAGGCTCAAGGGAAGGCCTTTTGTCTTTCGGTGTTGAACAGTCCAAAACATCGACAGGATTTTTGTAACATTTTCAAACTTCAAATGAAGAATATAATCCTCATAGTTCACCTGTGCTGCCATTTTACTGTGCTTGTGGCGCACATGCCCAGTTGCTGCATTTCAGAAAATTTGTGTTTTCTTCTGTTTACATGGAACTGCAGTTAGTCTGTTCTGAAAAAGTTCCACCTTTAGAGCTGTTTTCAATAAGTTGCATTTTCTTTTTATTCAATTTAAATCTTTTTTGTTGTTGCATGAGTTGGGCACTTGGTGGCAGTAGTTGGGCACAGGTTTCAGATATCAGAGGGCAGAGGTCACAGGAAGAAGAGAGCAAACAGTTCTCATCAGACCAGAGAACAAGACAGAAGACAACCAGGAAAAGAAAAACAACTTTCTCGAGGAAAACCTGGTCTGTCCATCATGTGCTTCACATCATTTAGCCATCAACTCAACCACAAGAAGACTGACAGCTGATTGGCTGTGTGTGGGTTCACTCCACACCACCTGGGCAGTGATGACGGTAAACATTCCCATACATCCCAGCTCTTCTCATTGATCTTCTTTTCTTCCAGGGTTCATTGTACAACAGAGAGAAAGACCTTCTTGATGCCCACACCTCCAAGACTGCTGCTGTCCAGCTGGTCAGTGAGTTACCCCAGAACACCACCACACACCACACACACACACACACACACCACCAGCCTGTATACAACCAGATACAATATTTTTCAAGTTAAACTAATTCCCAGTAGTTCAGTTGTTCACTGCAGCATGTGTTTGTTCTCAAAGCCAAAGAAAAACCACAGAAGTCACCGACTGACTCAGGTTTATGAGGTTGAGGCAACTTGAGTTCACTTGATTCCTCTCATCACTTTCGGTCATGGCCGTTTCCGTACCCAGGAAATGTCTGACTCACCGCTATTTTCCACTCCTCAGCACTCAGACAGCTTTCTCTTCACTTCACGGTGTCTCGACAGTAAAAACCACCCACAGCTTGTTGTCTGTGGACTATTAATAAAGCACGTGCAGACACTCTTTCAGGTATTGACATTATCTGTTAATGTTCACGCCCACCTCGGTACTGTCAAAACACTGTATGAATAAAACATAGATGTACAGCCATGGAGTCAGAAGTGTGAAGAAAACAAACAGGGAGTGCTGCGAGGAAATGTGTTGAATAACTGGAAACAGAAGAAACTGGAGACAAGGAATTTTACACATTCAAACGAGTCTGGACACAATACAGCTAAATATATTATGTTTGGTTTTGTTTACTTCATTTCATTGTAAATATAAAAACCATCAGTTCAACTAGACGGATACAATTTTCAGTTTTTGCTTTTACAATTTTTTTTAATCTGGTGTGTGAATTACACTCTTTTGGTTTATTGTTGAGATTATTCTATAACTGGATCACCATTTACTGGAATGCAACGAGCCCTCACTTTGGTTCTAGATTCAGGTTTTATGAACATCTCTGTCCCTATTAAGTTACAGTCACTTTGTCTTTTTGCAAAGTTGCTCTCAATATTGATGGGTAAGTTTTTTGAATTTTTTTTTTTTCTGAGATTTATTCAGAATTTGCCACATACCATAATCTACATAATCATGGAATTTCAATTATTATAACTGGCTGAAGGTTTTGGTGGATCTCTGTGTGAACATAAATACTGACTGGATGATATTCTTATTGGCATTTCCTCAAACTTCAACGCAGTAGGTCAGGTATGGATCCATCAGTCAGAGAATTAGATAACATTTGTAGTGTTTAGTCATCCAACAAGTCCTTTAATCTGGTTACTCATAGTGTTAAAGCCACAAGTGCCTTTTCCAGCTGGTGCAGTTCTGATACATTGACCTAGTTTCTTGTCATCATGCACACATCCTGCGTGACAAAATATCACAATAACACAGCTCATAAATCCACAGATCTAAGAGAACAGAGCATGCTCTTACCATGAGGGATGCAGACCCCCAGAAGCCCCAGAACACTGAACGTGAAGAAGCAGGTCAGACGAGGAAGCCGACCAGCAGCCATCGCTGATCGCTGAGGTCTGTTTCCTCTTCTTCTTCTGAGAGCTCGAGTTCTGAAAAACTCAAGCAGAAAAAAAAAAAAAGTCATGCTGGCGGAGAGAGGGGGAGGTTTCAGGTTTCAGACGAGGAAGAAGAGGAAGAGGTGGTGTGAGTGGGACTGAGATAAAACTTAACACTTCACAAAGAGGGGGAGCTTTACTGATACTGAGAAAACGGGTTTTACATGTTCAAAGTGTCACATGACAACTTATTCTGAGGAGGTTTCATATGTTCTGTCAAAGGAGGAATCTGAAGTCTTGTTCAGTAAACATCAGTAGAATGAGCTCTGATTAAAGCGTGTTAAAGAGTGTTTGGATTGTGAGTAACAGTGAAAAGCCTGGTGATCACTGTGCAGATGGCTCTCAGCTCCACATCAGTCTCATCAGGAGACTTCAGTCCAGAGCAAACACCGAGTCAAACTGATCAGCATCCGGATCTACCCGGACTTCCTTCTGCTTGATGAAGATACGACTGATGAATGTTTAGAGCGAGATATGTCACGTTTCAAGATGCAACCACTGCGGCTAACTTAAGACTGATGAAAGCAAACTCAACTATCATGTGATTTCAACAGTGTTTTTACATTTTCTCCTTGAAATTATCAAGATCCTTCAGGCCCTACATGAAGGTTCATCCCGCCAACAGTGTTTTCATACTTTGCACGTTGTCTGAATGTCGATTGTTGATATTGCAAGCATATCCCCCCCCTCCCCCGTTAAAGAGAACCAGCCAGTCAGCAGGTTGAGCCTGCATTGCAACAGAAAAAATCTGCAAAGCCAGCACTTTTGGTGAACGGCTCTTCATCTGTGAAAAGTTGTTGAAAATGCAGGACTGCTGCACTAAAGCATTCTTCCCCTGCTGTGTAGCTAAGTGCAGCTACATGGTGAGGCTCCACTCACATGCATCACAAGCAGAACCGAATAAGCATTGGAACGTGTGCACGTGTTAGCAGAAGGAAATGAAGACCTCCAGATGGAGATGAGGGTCACTCCGTGCTTCGCAGCGGTGCTGCAAAAGAGGATGTGCGGCCACCGCCCGTTCTGCTCTGACTCAATTCTCTCGCTGCTCTTAAATGGTCAACAGGCAGCGCATTGGAAATCAGAGTGACAAAAGCATGAGCCCGAATCCCCGTCGCTGCTGCTGCTGCAGGCGTTGTGAGAAGTGAGAATGCGGTTTCACTGGTGTTGTTTGAGAGAATGTGACTAAAACAGCGATTACCAGCAGCCCACGTCACCGCAGAGAGAGAAATGGCTTCTCATTGCTGAGCAGAGCTTTCCGCAGGGGCGTTCCATAAACCACACGCCCCTCAGTTCAAGCTCTCTGGTGAATTTCAAAGGAAACATGTAGTTCAACCAACTTTTCAGAACAATTTTTATTAATTCAGATTCATTTTAAAGAGCATGCGGTTGTTTTGAAGAGTCCATAGTAGAGCTGTCTTAGGGCCAATTTACATAATGTTTCCACGTGACAACGCAATTCTTTGTTGGGTCTCTGTTTACATGACAACTTTGGAAAAGCAACTTTTTCAAACAAAATGCTCGGGCTCCGTTGTTGTGTAGGTGAAAATCTGAAGTGAAATCAATTTCCAGCACGACTTCAAGATAAATCATCAAAAAAAATTTTAAATCCAACATTTCAAGTGATCATTACCAGTTATGTTCAGCATCCAGAAAACAAACAAACATGAAAACAAGGCTGGATGGATGTAAAGATAAGCCCCACTTACTCTTACATATATTAAACTAATATTTAATTAACTACACGGAACACAGGAGTGACAACAGGATCATAATGTAAATATACAGGCACATTTACAAGTCACAGAACATATTTATGCACTTTTTTTTTTTAGAAGCAGGAGAAGAAGTGTAAAAGTTTCAAAACATGCTCACTAGTCCAAAAAAAGGGTGATAACCGTGTTCAGCAGAATCAGAAAGGAGAACTGGTCCGTTTTCAAGAAAGCGACGCTGACTGGTGAATCATTGCACGAAGAGACAGCCGAGACACTTCTGTTCAAGATCAGCAGAGATGCAAAAAGCAGATCAATTCTCAGCACAGAAATCCTCCAGAAAACAGCAGGAGTGTGAGCAGCGTCACAGAGCTGGAGCCACGGTGGCTTCATTCACACTGCCGGATCAGATTTGCTGCCTGAATCCAGCTTTTATTTATTTTACTTTATTTTTTTACTGTGTGGTTACACTAATTATAACAAGTGGCCCATATGTGATTCTCGCGATTACGCCTGCCAACAACTTCAGAAAACTTAAATACTTGTACAATTTACAGTGTGTACTTCTGAACAAAGGGCTGACTGAAAAGCCAAAAATAATAAATGATGCCAGTGTTGCTGTTTAAGAGTCATTTTTATATATAGATATTATAATTTCAGGTCGACAGACAATCAACTTATTGGCTACACACGAGTTTGAATATGAATTACTGATACATACATTTGTCACCCTGGAAAGATTGAATAGTTTAAATTAATCCAGACTGTTGGCTTCAATAGATAATACCTGCTATTCTTACATTTACCATGTCGATAAAGGAAACTTTCTCATGTTTTGCGATGACGTCTGAGTAGCCAAAAGGGGAGAAGAGCTGAAACTGACAGGAAAACCACAGAACACCCTCATGCGGCAGCAGATACGAACATGCAGACATGAAACACCGAGAAGACTTTTCATTTCACTGGAATTTGGTCTGATTGACAAACTGTATTATATATTTGTCATAAAGTCGTGATGGGCCAGGCGACGGCTAGTTCGAGTCCACTACTGTAAAACTTCTAAGTCAGTGTAAAGATTCATCGTTACATCAAATTATACAATAAAATCAGTTGGGATGTTGTGCAAAACTCACACATATTGAGACATTTCTCGTGGACAGAACACATATTCAGGCAGCTGACAACGAGGAACAGGAGAAATGTTGGTGAGCAAAACAACCCAGTTCAGTTCAGTCCAAGCTTTGGTCTTTATTCAGTATTTCACTGAAGAAAAAAAGCCAAAAAATAATGTATGAAAAATATATGTGCAGCGTGACTATATCATCTCCCAATCATGCAAAGGCCAATCAATTTTCTCAAATATATTGTACTCAGCTTTGTCAGATTGTCCAATTTCTCGTGCATTTCCATATTTAGTGTATTATTCTTTTTCTTTTTAAAGCACCTTTCCCACAAAATGCTTCACAATTCAAAAAAGGAGAAAATATATGTCAAAATGTAATACACCAGCTCAACATTGATTGTGTGGAAGCTGTAAAGGTTAAATAAATGATGAAATAACAGAGCAGACAGCAAGAATATGCACAGAAGTATCACCGGGGATCAACATTTAACTTAAACTTAAATACAATATACATATGTATATATATATGTATATATATATATATATATAATATATATATATATATATATATATATATATATATATATATATATATATATATATATATATATATATATATATATATAAAAGATGAAATGAAACAGTAAACTTAACACCTATCAAATGTGAGAATGTTCTATCTTGATATTCTGAGTGACAAATACTGCAAATTTATCTCTTTAATCAGTGTTGCAAAACAGCTCTGATGTTGCATGTATCACAAATTAATGAAACCACAGACGAAGCAGCAGCAGCGTTTGGAGGCAGTTGATGGAGTATTGTAGATTTTCACAAAAATTCTAGAGACAAGACCAAAAAAGCAGACAAATCTTTGGCCTGCTGACAGCAAGCTTCCTGCTTGACCCTAAAAACACTTTACCATTCTCATAGTCATAAGTAGCACAAACACACATTAATACTGTAGATCATGTACTTCTCATCAGTGCTAAAGTTGAATTTAAATTGCATGCAAATGTCCATCTCTTTACAATTCAACACTGTGAGTAAAATATATTTTTAAAGGCTGATTTAAAACCGTGAATGAAAATTGATGATTTTCTTCTCCGTATTTGTGCCTTCATCCGATTTCCCACATTCCTCTCTTCCATGCATTTATTTTATTTGTACATATGCACATAAGCCTGTTTATTTAGGAGATTGTATGCATGTGAGAGGAAAATATTTGTGTGTAAGCAATATATGTATGTGCCAAGAGAATGTGTGTGTGTAGGTGGCCAGAATGAATTCAGTCTTGTTCAGACCCTCATAGAGACAAATATTTGTCCAAGTGAGAGAAAAACAGCATCTTGAGTGTTCAGGACTTGAAGACCTTCTAGTCCTCTCTGAACCAGAAGCGTTTCCATCCGGATGCTGCCTTCACTGACCAGGTCAGGGTCACATTGCCCTCCACTGGAAGATTCCTGCTATCAGCAGTCAGTTCTGCTTCAGACAGGTTATAAGACTGACCGAGGCTGCTGAGTTTTCATGTGATGGTGGCAGGTGTTTTTTTTTTTCTCTTCAAATATTTTTACTGGGAAGCAAACCACAAATCCAACACAAATATTATAACAAGATGTACAAAACAAGGCTTCCTTATTTTCACATATGTACATAAAGAACAAAATGACAATAAGAACTAACTTACAGGACAATCAAATAAGGTGCATAAAAAAAGAAAAAAATACTAAAAGTAAAATAACAAAATAATCATAAGACAGACAAATAACCCCCCCCCCCCCAACCCTGAGGTGTGCCACCCAGTGGTGATTTATAGTAAAGCTGCAAAGGCAACAAATAATCTACCTTCCCTTCAGAAAGGTGATCAGTGGCCTCCAGATCCTTACATATTCCTCCAGCCTATCACTTAAGACATATCTCATTTTCTCCAGGTGGAGGGTATCTGTTAGTGTCGTTATCCAGTGAGTAAAGGATGGAACTTCTTCTCCCTTCCAGTGCTGCAGAATCAGTTTCTTGGCACAGAGAAGACCATAAGATAACAAATGATAATAATAATGAGCTTGCGAAAGGTTTTTTGAGGTTTCCGAGGTGCCTAATAAAATTATAACTGGATCAGGCTCTATTTGCACTTTAAAATTTTTTGTAAAAAAAGGAGAAAATGTCCAACCAAAACCCTTGTAATCTTGGGCAAAGGACAGAACTATGCAATAGATTGGCTTCGGTGGCAGGTGCTTTTTGACCAGCACTTGTCGTCTCTCCTAAATCTCAAAACCGTTTTTTGGTTCTATTGCATGTTGTAAAAACAGCTTATTTGTTCCTGCAGTCTTTGTTGTTGCACATATTTAGAGTTTTCATGTGTTTATACTGTGTTTGTATTACTTCCATTTAAATTATTTAGCTTTTAAGGCCCAAAGACTAAAGCAATCAAAAGATAAAACCTTCTAAACATTCTAAGCATTTCACTCTTGACTTCTGGAACGTGAGATCAGTCTTATAAATCTTGACATGAGACAAATTTCATGAATGAGGTCCTCTTCTGATGATACTGTTGGACTTCAGTTTCCCAGTGACACCGTCCCACAGTTTCCCAGCGACAGTCTCTCATCAACTAACTTTATCAAAACCATGATATAGCTGAACGGCGTTGGAAATAAAAGACCTCAAGATGGAGATTTAAATGATATGATTGTGATTGGAATAAAGCATAGACAAAATTTCCTGTTTCCTGATTAAACTGTTCAGTCCATGCTCATAAACAGTGCTGACTGTATCTACACAGCACAAAAAGCATTTAAGATATTAGAAGAATGTTTCACTGAAGCCTAAAATGTTCACTTTTTACTCTTGGAAATAAGTTTTTATTTTATTTTATTTCCGAACCTGTACTTTCCTACAGTTACTTCAATGATGGAGATGACGCAGTACTTTACTGAAGACAGATTTCTTGTTATAATGTATCATGTTTTATATATTGATCTGCCAGTTGAAAATATACAATTACTCCATTTTGATGAATTCAAATCCATAACAGAACTAAAAAAAAGCTTTATTCAAATTGAGTGTGTCCATAAAAGAGTGCATTCAGACCTGTAAATTAATAAAGTTCAAATACATTGTCTGCTAAAGTAAAGTATTTCACAAACTGTAAGAATATCCATAAACGGTCAGAGCACAGAGAAACGTGCACGTCCTCAAAATCTCTTAAAAAGATTGTTCAGAGACATTTACCAAGCAGGAGGAAAAGAAGCGGGGAACTGTGGAAGAAAACAGAAACTTTTCATGCTCATATCAGAGCTGAGGTTTTGTACCGTCACTTTTTAAAACGGTTCAGACCAGCTTTACTTCCTTCTGTTAAATCCACATGATGTGTTTCCACATTTTGACACTTCTTGACGGGCGACAGAACAGAGCATGCATGAAGAAACCGTGATAATTACTCCATTAAAACAAGACATCAGCAGTTATTTTCTGAAACTTTGTTATAAACGGACTATACACCCATCTTCTCTGCTGCTCTAACTGGGGTTTAAAGTAGGAAGACGTCTTGAAACAGGATGAAATGAATAAATAGAACTTCTTCATTCTTTTAAAATGTGCTGCTGAATAGTTAACTAAAGAGTTACATTGAGAAAAACAGTGTATGGGAAAAGATGTATTGAATCTTTTTTTTTTTTTTTTTTTTTTTTAAACTGAACTCCTGCCTTTCATTCTGAGTCACCAGTCTTTCATGGAGGAATTTTAATAGTTGGTGATTGTAGTGTTCACATTTGTTGAACTGATAAAGTCTCAACAAAAAACTTTTAAACCTCTTGTGACTCTTTTAATGTCGTGCAGTTTTTGACTTTACATTGAAGACAGTAAAGCTGTCCTTTCCTCTTATTCAGAAAACTCACAAAACTGAAGTCCACTTCCTGCTTGTGGCTTGATTTTGTTCACACCGCAGTGTTTCTGAGTGATGCTGAAACCAAGTGTCTGAGGAGCAGAGTTAACAATAGAGTTCAAATTACCAGTGGAGTGTATTATTTACATAATTATACTTTAATATATTACCTGCTGCGAGCAGCAGAGCAGACACCCCAAAGCAGCACACATCATAGCTGGGGACTTTAATCATGTGGACCTCAAAACGGTGCTCCCCAAGTTTTCTCAGCACGTCAAGTGTGCCACCAGAGGAGCAAATACACCGGACAAGGTGTACTCCAACATCAAGTTGGGCTACAAGGCTAAGCAGTTAGCACACCTGGGCCAGTCCGATCACATGTCCCTGCTTATGATCCCTGCATACACCCCCCTCCAGAAAACTGCCCCCAGCACCAGAAGGACGATTACAACCTGGCCTGGTGATGCCTCTGAGTAGGGCTGCACGATTAACCGAAACCTCATCGAAATTGAGGTTTTAACTCCTGCGGTAACTGAACCGCACAGGGCTGAGGTTTTTCCGCGGCATTTGAGTGACAGACCTATCCGCCAATCAAAACGTTCGAGTCTCGCATTCCGGGCCAGCGACCAATCAGAAATGACAACAGGAAGCAAGTATGTATGCACTGCACCGCTGCAGCTAACTAGCGTCAGGTTGCTAACAGCAAACCCTGCGTGTGCTCTGCGGTGTCGTGAGGAGCAAAAAGTTTTCAGTGTGACTCGTCCACGGTGTGAAAAGGACTGAGATGACAGCAGAGGAGGGAGCGGAGCAGTTGGTATTAAAAAAGAATCGTAGTTCAGTTGTTTGGACTGACTTTGGGTTTGAAAAAAAAAAACGACGTGGAGCCAAATGTAGATTGTGTCGCCGTGCAGCAGCCAGATCCAGATGAAACACGTCTAATTTGTACCAACGCCTGAAGACTCACCGCTACACATTACAGAAACATCGACAAGTCGTAGGTTATTCTCTCTCTCACCTGACAGCTCAGCCTTCATCCAGCATGTGGATGCTCTCATCTTTCTCCATGAAAACATGAAGCGCAGCCCAAGAATGTGAGGGAAGATGACCCAGAGTAGGATTACTAAACTGATTGTGATCTAAAAATATTACAGCAATAAGGATTAATTTTTTTACCCTTTATCTGTAGAGGCTGGCAAGTTCTTTTTTTTTTTTTTTTTTTTTTTTTTTTGGCGAGTTGAAGTTGGTTTCACAGTGGTGCCTATATGCGGTTCTGGTTTTTAATTTCCATTTATTTAACTTTGAAAATTGTTGTCTAAGAAATTTTCTGTGAACCATGCAAGCAAGACCAGTATTGAATTACAATTTCGACAGCATCGGGTTTTTATTATTTTGTTATTTAATTGAAACAACGCACTTTTTTTTTAAACGTGATGTAGACACGCATGGTCTCGGCTGCCTGACGCTTTGTCAGTTTAGTTTACATTAGGTTATTTTATGTGTCAACTTGAGCAAGACCATGTAAAAGTAACAATTTTTTTCTACCATAATTTCAGCTGTTTTCTGCAATTGAAAGAATAAAATGTGAAAATCGCAATTCGAATCGAAATCGCATTATTGGTCAGAAAAATCGCAATTAGGTTTTTTTGTCAACATCGTGCAGCCCTACCTCTGAGCAGCTGCAGGACTGCTTTGAAAGGACTAACTGGGACATTTTCGAACACCCAGACCTGGAGGTGTTCACGGACAGAGTTCTGTGCTACATTAAAAAGTGCACAGACAATGTCACAGTTGAAAAAAACCATACAGGTTTACCCGAACAGGAAGCCCTGGATGACCCAGAAGGTCCAGCAGCTGCTCAAGGAGAGAAACACCGCCTTCAGGGATGGTGACAGCACCCTGTACAGTGCAGCCAGAGCCAACCTGAAGAGAGGCATCAGAAAGGCCAAGAGGGACTACAGGAGGAGGATCGAGGATCACCTGGAGAGCAACAACAGCAGACAGGTGTGGCGGGGGGGTCCAGCACCTCACAAACTTCAGGGCTAACACCGGAGCTGCTGAGGGAGGAGCCTCACTGGCGGAGGAGCTGAACAGCTTCTTTGCCCGCTTTGAGACAGGATCTCCGGGGGCAGTTACATCTCACCCTGCGGTCCAGAGAGCCTCATACTGGTGGAGCACAACGTGTGGCGCACGCTGCGGGCAGTCAACCCATGGAAGGCAGCCGGACCCAATGGTGTCCCTGGACGGGTGCTGAAGGACTGCGCTGATCAGCTGGCTGGTGTGTTTACCAACATTTTCAACCGGTCGCTGTCCCAGTCCATCGTCCCACCCTGCCTGAAGTCTTCCACCATCGTCCCCCTGCCCAAGAAGCAACACATCCCCAGCCTCAATGACTACCGGCCAGTAGCTCTCACTCCAGTGGTGATGAAGTGCTTCGAGAAACTGGTACGGGGTCACATCACCTCATTCCTCCCTGAAAGTCTCGACCCCCACCAGTTTGCCTACAGGGCTAACAGATCGACAGAGGACGCTGTAGCCACAGCGCTCCACACGTCACTGTCCCACCTGGAGCAGCGGGGGACTTACGCTCGGATGCTCTTTGTGGATTATAGCTCTGCTTTTAATACCATCCTTCCTCTCAAGCTGGTGCAGAAACTGAGAGACTTTGGACTTCCACACTCCATCTGTATGTGGATCTACAGCTTCCTGTCGGACCGCAGGCAGAAGGTGAGGGTGGGAGACTGCACATCCGGATATGGTCAGCCTTAGCATCGGCTCCCCACAAGGCTGCGTGCTGAGCCCTCTGCTTTATTCCCTCTACACATCGGACTGTACCTCTGCTCACCCCAGTAACACCATCATTAAGTTCGCCGACGACACCACAGCAGTGGGGCTCATCTCCGGGGGGGATGAGTCTGCATTCAGGGCTGAGGTGAAGCAGCTGACTGGGTGGTGCAGAGAAAACAACCTGCTCCTCAACACAGTAAAAACCAAGGAGTTGATCATTGATTTTCGAAGGACTAAAACAGACTTCCCACCCCTTCTCATCAACGGGGACTGTGTGGAGAGGGTAGAGGACTTCCGCTTTCTGGGAGTCCACTTAGAGAAAGACCTGACCTGGACTATGAACACCTCTGAGCTTCTGAAGAAGGTCCAGCAGAGACTGCGCTTCCTGAGGGTGCTCAGGAAGAACAACATCTCCCAGAGACTGCTGGAGTCCTTCTACAGGAGAACCATCGAGAGCATCCTGGGGTACTGCCTGTGTGTGTGGTACACCAGCTGCACAGCGGCCCAGAGGACGTCTCTGCAAAGACATGGCCCAAAAGTTCACCGGCTGCCCTCTCCTCACACTGGAGGAACTGCATCACTCCCGCTGCCTCCGAAAGGCGAGGAAAATAACCCAGGACCCCTCTCACCCCGGTCACCACATGTTGAGTCTGTGACCGTCAGGCAGGCGGTACAGGTCCATTACTGCAAGAACAAATCGGTTCAGGGACAGTTTCTATCCTACAGCAGTTGGGATCCTGAACAAAGGCTAAATGGAATGACAATGCACTCAAACGATGGCAGTTTTTCTGCACCTGCACTGATATGTTATTTTATTTGCATTGTATGCATCTTATTTATTTATATATTTATATAGATCTTTTTTATCTACTTCATTTTCATGTCACTTATTTATGTCTTTCTTTGCACTGACTGAAGGGCTGCGCAATTTCGTTGTACTTGTTACAATGAAAAATAAAGTTCTATTCTATTCTATCTATTCTTATGTGTTTTAATTGTACTGTGTGTGAATGAACTGAGAGACTGAAACAAGGAGCGAGACCGTTCATCTCCACAGTAGCTCACCTCTTTTATTCGTGAGTGAAAACAGCTCAAAAGCATATTTTTCCCAGTAATATTTTTACATTTGGGATGTCGGCTATTCTCAGTAGAGGAGTATTTTCCATAAAACCAAGATGAAGCGGTGAAGAAGAAGAAATCGTTCATGACATTGAGAACTCGAATCAATGTGATTAGAAAAAAAAAATCATTCCAGCTGTGTCAAGAGAAACGGTGGAGGTTTTGAAGTTTCTGAATGGTTTAAAGAGGATTTACACAGGAGAAGTTTAAATATATCAGTTGTATCTATTCCATGAAAAACAATAGACTTATCAAATCCATGATTGCAGTTATTGATCATAACATCATGACAACTTATGCTGCTTATTGCGAAACATACAAGTGAATATTCACTATTTACATTATAAACAGAATATTTACATTACATTTGCACAAATGTGTGAGGGATGAAAGGAATAACTTCTGTAAAATAGATAATATCACTTAAAAAACTTAGACAATAGATGTATGAATGTAGAAAAAATTAATTACACGACCTTGTTTTTTAGCTGCATCAGTTGCAGAAACTTATTCCAGCTTTTCCTTTAAAGTCAAACCTTCTTGAAATCATTTGACAAGAAAAGAAAATTTACTGAGCAATTATCCAACATTTAGAAATTTGACAGTAACATAACCAACCATTCAACTAAAACTAACCACAGAGTCAGCTCTGAGTTAATGTGTGAGCTTCATGCTCAGTGATTGACTTTTCGAATAAAATATATTTTCTTGAAACTAATTTTTATCTTCTGGTCAAAACTCAGCTCAGCTTTCTTTATAGCGCTTTAAAAACGGTTTACAGTCAAGTCGGCACCACTCCAAGTCGACCCCGGCCAACTCAGCACCGCCCCGGGATACAGTCAACTCGGCATCAAGCCAAGTCGGCATCTCGCCAAGTCGGCCTCGCGGGCGGGGGGGGGCTCTCGAGTGGCCGAGTTGGTCGGTGCCGACTTGACTGTAAGCTGCTTACCAACTCGGCCAAAAGCGTCTTTCTTTTTTTTTTAATCACGATGGTGGATAATGTACCTGGGAGCTTCATGTTTGACGTCCGAGTAGCTTAGCTACGAGCGCACAGCGCTTAGCGGCTGTCTGGTCATGTGACCGGTCCCAAGGCATTCTGGGAATCGTAGTGCAGCGATGCCGGCTGCGCCGCGATGATTTGCAGTTTTTTTCGTGCCGGCAGCGCCGCTTCTCCTCACGTAGCAGGCAGGGGACTGGAGGACAAACTGTGTGGTTATGGTGACTGACAGGTTAGAGGTGGAGAATGGACCTGGAGCTTCATGGTTGACGTCCTGTTTGAACTGAGTAGCTTAGCTACGAGCGCACAGCGCGAGCGGCTGTCTGGTCATGTGACCAGATCATGTGACCGGCATGTGATCCGCGAACGCCGCATGATCAAACCAGTCGCCTGCATTATAATTTTATTATAATGTTCTCCACCCCTGAAGTTTGGTCAGCCAGTACAATTAGATTTACAATTAGATCTAAAACATGTAGGGTCACCGCTCCTGAGGACTGGAGGTTGACACGTGATTTAAATGTATACATGACGACCGTCATTTCAGTGAAATGAAATGTATATAATATTTTACCGGAGGGCTACGTTTATGAGCTTATGAACGCCAAGAAACCACATGAACAGCTTAACATGTACGACTGGTAATCGTTTGATATTACAGTCCCAGTTGCTATTATTGTTGACGCACACTAGATGGCGGGCAAACAACATTTACAACAAAATACATACTTTTGCAAATGACAATGTTTGTTAAAGAAAAGAATAATGACTGATAAACTAACAATGTTGATCAGAAATGAACAAATCAGCATAAGCATAATGCAATACAGGTATTATGTTGTGGTTGGGATGCAATACAACAAGTATGATCGAGTTCGTCATGCAGCTTCGGTCTTCCTAGGTTTCCACTGATTGGGTAAAAATAAATTAATTGTACTGGCTGACCAAACTTCGGGGGTGGAGAACATTACAATAAAATTATAATGCAGGCGACTGGTTTGATCATGTGGCGTTCGCGGATCACATGCCGGTCACATGATCTGGTCACATGACCAGACAGCCGCTCGCGCTGTGCGCTCGTAGCTAAGCTACTCGGTTCAAACAGGACGTCAACCATGAAGCTCCAGGTCCATTCTCCACCTCTAACCTGTCAGTCACCATAACCACACAGTTTGTCCTCCAGTCCCCTGCCTGCTATGTGAGGAGAAGCGGCGCTGCCGGCACGAAAAAAACTGCAAATCGTCGCGGCGCAGCCGGAATCGCTGCACTACGATTCCCAGAATGCCTTGGGACCGGTCACATGACCAGACAGCCGCTAAGCGTTGCGCGCTCGTAGCTAAGCTACTCGGACGTCAAACACGAAGCTCCCAGGTACATTATCCACCATCGTGATTAAAAAAAAAAAGAAAGACGCTTTTGGCCGAGTTGGTAAGCAGCTTACAGTCAAGTCGGCACCGACCAACTCGGCCACTCGAGAGCCCCCCCCCGCCCGCGAGGCCGACTTGGCGAGATGCCGACTTGGCTTGATGCCGACTTGGCTTGATGCCGAGTTGACTGTATCCCGGGGCGGTGCCGAGTTGGCCGGGGCCGACTTGGAGTGGTGCCGACCTGACTGTATCCCTTTAAAAACAACCACAGCTGAAAAAAGTGTTGTGCATAAATAGATGTAAAACCCTAAAAAGAGCAAAAAGGGCAATTGATCAGATCAGAGAAGTATAGATCAGAGTGTGTCTCTCTTTTCCACCTTCCTCAGTAAAGACATTGTGGAGACTCTCCATAAATCTGGATGCAGTTATCTGTTGGTGGTGGTGATGAAGTCTCCTCATTTAACTGAAAGGAAAGAAAAAGAAGTAGAGGGTTTGTGTAGATGTGGTTCCTGAAACAGCTCAATTCATGTCAACGTTAACATCTTGGTAAACATGACATTTTACTGTTGCTCAGTTACCGTGAGTGGTTTCTGCTTTGACTTCTGAATAAACTGTTTCTTCAGTGGCTGCTGGAGCTGTCCTCCCTACAAACAAATGTTTACATGGATTCATGTCATTATTTACTTAAAAAAAAAAACACGGTTGAATGTTCCATAAAGTTTGTTAACATTTCCTGAAGTTTACTGTAATAATAAATATTGATGGGAGGCGTCTCATTTAACTGTTTTCAAGACGATCCTGTTCAAAATATACATTACAGATGCAGAGGTGGATGCAGACGTCTCGTACCTTTCTTGCCTTTTGCTTTACGTTTATTGGGGAGGACTTGAGCATAGGTTACTTCATCATCTGAAATACAGAAAACAAAGCAAAAGAATGGATGTCAAACTCTGCAGGTGTTCACAGACCAGCATTTCCACCTTTATTTTCTAATTTGCTGTTGAGCGATTGTTAAATGTTTTAGTTCCAGCTTGGGAGAACAACAGCAGCTCAGTTATTTTTTATGTTCCATTCAAACAAATGTTGGAGGCTGAACATGCAGCGAACAACCCTGCTCTCTCTGTACAGCAGCTGTCTGCTGCTCTTTACCAGTTGGTTTAATATGGAGAACAAATGTATGTTTGACAGATCAAAAGACAGATCATCAAGTTTTGTTCTTGATCAAACCTTTAGATGATGTGGTCCTCACATCAGCATAAACAGTGCTCTCTTCTGGTTTTTTGTTCTTCACTGTGAGAATGAAATAAAATTCACTCATTGAAAGTAGACATATTTGTACCACTGGCTGATATTTTCATTTGCAGAATTTCCACTTTATAACATCCTATACTCACTATTCTTGACCTTTTTAAGCTCAATGGTAGAATATGTTACATTATCTGATTCACCTGAAATGAAGTTTTTCCGGTGAAGTTCAGAAACTGTCATTGAATCATTTACTTTACTCTGCTTCATGTGTGAAAATGTTTTTTTTCTTACTCTACTGTCAGTAGAATCAGTCTCTTTGAGGATTATCGTTCATCCAATACTCACCGTTCTTGACGTTTTTAAGCTCAACTGAAGAATATGTCACATTATCGGATTCACCTGAAATTCAATTTTAGATTTTTGAGATAACTGACTGTTCCAAACACTCTCATTTAATTGTTTATGTATGAGATGCAGTGATTGCTTCATAGTGATGAACATCAGTGAATGGACATCAATATTGTTGGAAAATAGTTTGTAATAAAGCTGACCTTGGAATGGAGAAGCATATGTGTTGCATTGATCTTCCAGCTGGTTGCAGCTGTGGTCTGTAGTTTGGCTCTGCTGTGAACTTTGAGACCTGTTAACCCTCAAAATATTTTAATACAGCAGAATCATTAACAAACAATTTTCGTTTGTTGTAAAGGAAGAAAGAAGCATCAAACCAACCTGTTGAAGCACCAGTCTGTGAAAAAGACATTTCAGATTCATTTCTCAAAAATCTCAGTTGTTTAATCTCTACTTTGACACATGATCCTGAATCAGAATATATCTTCTCAATTTGAAAAAAATTGGTGAAACATCAGAAATAAAGTCTTACCTTTTGTCTTTTTGGAGCAACACAACAGCAGCAGCAGCAAAATAAGCAGCAAAAGTCCACAAATTAACCCAATTGTCCACATCGGAAAACTTTGTTGCCTGGATACAACTGTAGGGATCAATGGGTTTTGAAAAAACAAACACATTATCACGAGTACCAATAATAATTACTACAGTCATAGTGACAATAACGAATGAGCAGATGACTTACATTGAACAGCCATCCAGCTTTGAGCTGATTCTCTTCCATTGTACTGACACTTGTAGAAACCTTCATCTGATTCTGACACTGCAGAGATCTTCATCTCTCCTCGTCTCTCATTTTCAATGAGTTTGTTGTTTTTGTAGAAAAACACATCAGAGGGAATATTTCCAGTCTTCATGACACAGAGGAGAGTTACAGACTCTCCCACAGGTACAGGATACACAGGGCTCACCAGGATAACGCCATCAGCTGGAAAACAAAGTTCAGTTCATTCATCAGAAGGTGAGACGATGAGGATGGAAAATACACACTAATAAGTTGGTGTTTTTCATCCGTCTGTCCATCTTCTGCAGCGCTCCATCATACTGAATGTTCCAGGCTGCTGGAGTTAAATCTCAGCAGACTCTGGGTGAGGGCAGAGGACACGCTGGACAGTTCAACACTTCATCACAGGACAGAAAATCAAACACATTCACATCACACCAGCTTTGATTTTCTTTCAATTTTTCTTTGTTTTTGAAATCACACTTTGAGCTGCAGTTTAGGGACCAAACGTCCTTTACAAATAGAGTTGCCAACCGTTCCTTGAAAAACGGAATCGTTCCGTATTTGGATGTAAAAGTGTGCGTTCCGTATTGAGCTGAAAAGGAACGCACTTTGTTCCGTATTTTTGTGAGAGTCAAAACGTGAGCAATGGAACATGCGCTTTTTTATGAAAACTTACGGTAAATTGTTCACCGGCTCTCTGACGTTCTGTGGCCAATGAGCTGACAGAGATGGCTTGACAACACATCTCATTGGTCAAAAAAGACCGTTCCTTGGAGGCTACGGCAGTTCATTGGCCAGTAGTCAGTTTGGTCACAGAGCGCATGGGAAGAAGTAAATGAAAACATTAAAGCAGTGCGCAGCATGGCTTCCATAGACATGTAAGTTTGTGCCGTTTCCATATCGGATATATCATGTTTAGTTCATTGATGTGTGTCTGCTGCTGCAGACTGTGGAGTGTTTTCAGTTTAGAAACGGAACCTTGTTGGTTTTTTTGATCAGAAGGTTTTTCAGTTTTGATTTTGCACTTTTTTAGTTGAAAATAAAAAAAAAGAACATGTTAAAATCCAGAAGAGACAGCAGCTGTTTGATGTTTTTTTGCACATTTAGCAATAAATATAGAATGGAATAAGAATAGAAGACTTCATTAATCTCACAGTGGAGAAATTTGCAGGTGTATAGGCTCATTGAACCCACAGCGGGGTGCAAAAGTAATGAATGGTGCAATAATTAACAAGTTACAGTGCAAATCATACTAGGATTGATAATAGAAGCTAAAGACAATGAAGATCTAACTGTATGTACAACCTGAGTCTTAAAAATATAACAGGAAATATATAATATATACAATATATACAATACAATATGCAATATATGATGCAATATATAACTATACAGTATGATATAATATGTACAATATGTTTTAGCAGAGTGAATGGATGATAAAGTGTCGCTGAATTTCTTAAAGGGGGGGTGCGGGATATTATAATGTCCAGGATTATTGCACATATTCCACACAGTAGAATTGTACAGTCTGACAGCGGTGGGGATGAGAGGCCTGTGGTAGCTCCTTCCTGCTCTGAGGGTCTCAGTCGCCTCTGAGGGCGCTGCTGAGCTCCTGTACCGTCCGGTGCAGTGGCTGAGAGCTGCTGTCCATGATGATGATGATACTTGAATGATAACTGTCTCACTGTAGGCCTCAAATACAAACAGATCAAGCTGATCATGAGTTATTGCAGTCTTGCTACTGTAGGTGTAATGCAGTAGCCTATTGTGTTTTTATAGTCTGTAATAGGTATAACTGTGGCAAAATGCTGTTAGATATGCGTTTTTCACCCCCCAAAAACCCAGTTTCTTTCAGCTGCCCGCGAGAGGTGTTCCTTATTTCAATCTCTGGGAGTTGGCAACCCTATTTACAAATACAATCTGGGTCAACAATTTCAAGAAACTCTTTCTGTTTGAAACAGTCCTGATCAGGTAAAACAAAAAAAAACAAAAAAAAAAATGGTTCAAACTCCCAACGAGCAGAGAAAAAGACAACTCACAGTGTGTGGAGATATTGACGGCATTGCTGAACTCTGTTCCAGACTCACACCAGTACACAGCTTTTCTTGGAGCCTCATTCTTAATATATGTTGATCCATTGATTGTAGCTGGAGGAAGAAAGCTCAACAGCGAGTCGTCAGTCAGAAACTGGATCAGCCTCCACTGGGAAGAGTTTCCTTCACATGTCAGTGAGAGAGATTCAGAGGTGAAGTGTTGGACTCTGTCAGGATTCACTGTGAGAGACGCTGATGGATGAACACCTGGACAAAACACCAAGGCTCAGTGAAGGATGGCATTTCTATTGTGGCTGCTGGAAGACAACAGTTCAAGTGTTCCAGAAAGACAAACTGACCTGAAGACCAGACAAATGTGGGACGACTGTATTGTGTGTAAATCAGCGGATCCCCTCGTCCAGCTGAACATGCATATCCTGCTGTGTGTGTCTGTCCATGAACTGTGAAGGAATTGTTTGCTGTCCCACTGCTGGTACCAGGTAGAGGCTCATAGGTGTAGGAATCCTGAGAGTTTGGAACAGCTTTGAACCAGTAGAAGCTCCACCCTGCTGACGGAGGCTCAGTGTGACAGATCAGAGTGACTGAAGCTCCAGGAATCAACCATGATGGAGACACAGAGAGGATGAGCTTTAGTCCTGTAGGAGAGAGAATATTTTCTCAAATCAAAATATAATATATGTTGGCCTGGATTATAGGATTCATTTATACCTTGAATAAGTTGACAGATAAACATCAGTACTCTTTTAAACTAAGTACAAACTTCAGATTTCTGATTGTTTTCTCATCCATTCATGCTGCTTGATCTATCATGGAGTTGAAATCAGTTTAACACACACACACACACACACACACACACACACACACACACACACACACACACACACACACACACACACACACACACACACACACTTTGCAATACATTAACTTGATTCCAAACATGTTAAACTTCATATTCAGGTATAAATATAACGTTTTATCACTTTAAAGATGACTACATTTATAGTAAAGTTACACTTTAATATCAAGATTTGAACTCAAAATGAAGCAAAGCTCAACATGCTCCAAACACATCTCACACAAAAAGGAAGTGAATTAAAATTAAACGAAACCTCAGAATCTGAGCAGCATCTGTTTGTTTCCTTTGCTTTCATTTCTTGAGTGGTGAAGAAGTTTTGATACGACTTTTGTAAAACACCAAAACTCAAACAAGATCATCTATGAAGTTAAATCAGTTAAATCACTGTAAGAATGAATCATTCAATTGTTCATATCACTTCAATGGGTGGACTGGCAGCCCAACAATGTCTTATTGTCAGTTACATTATGTTATATTTTATCAGTTCATTATGTGAATATCAGTCTAACAAACAGGAAAAACCAGCAAACATCACTTACGTAACACTGACACTGTGAAGGCTTCACTCCATGTGGTTGAAGAATAAAAGTCATCTCTGCGTCTGGTTTTACATTCATACTCTCCATTGAGGGACTCAGAAGCAGTGAGTTGTAACATCTTTTCATCCTCGTTTGGAAGTGATCGTGAATTTCTCCTCCAGTAATACCTCCAGTCAGTCTTCTCTCCTCCCTGGACCTCACATGTCAGAGTGATCTTCTCACCCTGGAATATCTGAGACCAGCTGGGTTGTCGTGTTATGACAGGCTTGTTGGTGACTGTTTCCACCAGATATGAGGAAACAAAGACAAACACACACATTAGTTTCATCAGGATTTCTGTGATGATCAAGAAAACACATTTATTTTTAACAAAAATACTGAACTCACAAGTTATCCTAATGGTGGCTTCATCACTCATGTCAGAGAGATAACCTGATGTTTCTCTCACTCCTCTGCACCGGTAAATTCCTCCTTTAGATACCTGGGCGACTCGATTGTCCCCAACATTTGTTTCAACTAGTTTCTCCCAGCTGGTTAATGGTGTTTTTCTATAAAACTCATATTTCCATCCATCAGAGTCTCTCACAGAGCAGGAAAGACTCACTGAGCCTCCGACTGGGATGGTTGTGGTCCCTGATGTCAGTGTAGCTCTGGGTTTCTCTGTGGATGGAAAAACAACACACAGCTTTAATGAACTCTGTGAAATCTTCCCATTTCTTCATTTTCATGTTGATCGATGATGATGAATTTATTCAACAGAGACCAAACCACGTTGTGATTTGTGTTTATTTTAGCTTGGCAGTTTGTGAAGCTGAGAAACTTTAGTTCATGATTGGACATCGCTCGGGGCGTTCCACAGGGGTCAGTACTGGATTACAGACCCTTCATTCACAGTTGGATTATGACCACATTGTGATCGACTTTCGGTCCTAATTTGGAAGCCGTGTGGACAGTCTCAATGGTGCACAGTCCACCGTGCAGTTGTCTGCACAGTCACTTTTGATTCTGCTCAAACTGCAGCAGCCATAATGATCTGCATGCATAGAACACTCTACCATTGTGAATCCAGATTTTTTAAAATAATTGGCACTTGTATGACCGCCCGCATGGCTAGTGGGATTGGTGTGCGGTCGGTGCATAGCACTCAACTGGTCAGTGAATGTCTGTATGGCAGCAGACAGCACTTGTGCGACTGTCTGGATATTGAGTCATCCTAACCGCAATGACCGCTCACCAATTGCCGCCCGCACGCTTACTGCCCGCTCACCAATCTCTTTACCCATTCAACTGATCTTGCGGTTGGCACCAGCAATCCATTCCCCAATTTTTAATTTGCTTTGCAAAGTGGTGCGTTTGTGAACGTTCAGTCTTTTTTGGCTGTGGCAATTGTGGCCCTTGCTGCTGCGGAAAAAACTGAAACTGTGAGATCACAATGGCTGTTCGATTAAAGTTTCAATTGTGAAACATGCATTACATTAATGACATCTACAAAGTATTTTTTGTTCAGCGGGATTACAGGATCTACTGAGAACAATAACTGCACAAAGGTCTAAATGAAATGACTGGTTTGACAGGAAGAAAATATCACTGAATCTAAAGAAAACCAAACTGATGCAGTGTCAAAGGAATATTAAATCAACTGGAAATTGGCACTCAGAGAGCGCAGACCTCCGCCACAGCTCAAATCAGTCACCAACAACCATTAGAACACCATATATAATAAAGCAACATTGTGATCGGGGGTGTGATCGGAGCGGAGCGCTGCAGCATGCGGTGCCTCTGTCTGTCACCCTCTCTCCCTGTGTGTGTGTGTTTATCTGAAAAGGAAAACCGAAAAGCAAGATAATTTATGTTATTTTACTTCATTTTAATTTGAAAATTGACCGGATTCTCTCGTATTTTCCGTTCCCGACTTCCTGTGTGGAGCGATCTACTCTGTCCAGAAAGTAGAGAGGAGCGGAGCGGTCGCGGTCTACGGCGCGAGCCACTACGCACGGCGGTCCCCCACGTCTCCTGTATGAACCGTCAGATAGGTTAACAGGGGTGCCGATCTGACAGTCGGTGCGCGGCGCTTCTCACTTCCGCGTCAGAAGCGGCGCGTCCTGTGTGAACCAGGCGTTTGTCGCCCCCTGTTGGCGGGCCTGCCCGACCATGTGAAAGACTCCCTATCTGTCAATGATAAAGAATCCTTTAAAAAAATCCTGGATCCAGACAGTGATCCAGATCATCACCAAAATTTAATCAATTCTAAGTTAGCCCAAGACCCACCTTTCCACAAAGTTTCATTGCAATCTGTCAATTACTTTTTCCGGGATCTTGCTAACAAACCAACCAACCAACCAACAAACCAACAAACCGATATGATTACATAACCTCCTGGCGGAGGTAATAATCCAGACTGATGGGACTGACACTGTGAGAACTCATGAAGCCAAATTTCTTTGAGAATGAATAAAATGGAAATCTCAAGTTAAAAATGTAGAAAACAAATTTCATGAATCATTTAAATATTTAAGTAAGGCTAAACACTTTGTGGACCACAGTTCACTCAACATTTGCTACTGTTCAGTCATATATCCATATTTAAACGAATGTGTGGTGATCTGAGGTAATACTCACAAATGTTCACTACATTCACTGTACATACTGAAAAAAAGTTCCAGAGGAATCATTAACATTAACATTATAAATCATCAGATAACTCCCTGCCAGTGAAGATCCATCAACTATTTATTTATAAAGGGCTGGGGGTGTTTAGAACTTATGTGGGGAAATAAAATTTAACAATCCATGTAAAAGTACTACATTTGTATCGCACTTTTTACCCTGCATGGGAGAGCCCAAAGCACTTCACACTGCAATATCACATTAACCCGTTCACACCATACTCAGTGGTGGTAAGCTACTATTGTAGCCACAGCTGCCCTGGGGCAGACTGACGGAAGCGAGGCTGCCCATCTGCACCATCGGCCCCTCCGACTACCACCAACCATTCACTCTCACGCTACTTTCATACATCAAGGTGGGTGAAGTGTCTTGCCCAAGGACACAACGACAGTTTTACGCCTGCAGGAGCGGGGATCGAACCGCCAACCTTCCAGTTATGAGACGACCCGCTCTACCAACTGAGCTGGTGTCGCCCCAGTTGTAAAAACACCTTTAAAAACGTTTACAATTCCAATATGTGGAGTGAAACTGGATCAGACTGATGGAGAGCTCAGACAGAGTTTAACCATGAAGCAGTTCAAACTAGGGTTGGAAGGTAATAAGGTATAAGGCGGTGTCTTTCAAAAGCAACGGTACCAGTTTCAGTACCGTCACTGAAAAAAATTGCAATGCACTTATATAGAAGATAAGGATTAAATATGAAATATAATTTAGTCAATGCCTAAAAATGATTCTTTGTCCAGCAGCACTTATATGTGGTTGAATTTTCAGTTTTAATTTCACAGTAGTTTAATTTTGGAGACTTTTGATTAAGTTTATGAACATGACGTCATCACGTGACAGTGC